>NW_028270175.1:54730267-54805267 GCF_037043375.1 Chiloscyllium plagiosum
CCCTCCCTCGCTGTGTGCGCGTGTCCCTCCCTTGCAGTGTGCGTGTGTCCCTCCCTCGCTGTGTGCGCGTGTCCCTCCCTCGCAGTGTGCGCGTGTCCCTCCCTCGCTATGTGCGCGTGTCCCTCCCTCACTGTGTGCGCGTGTCCCTCCCTCGCTGTGTGCGCATGTCCCTCCCTCGCTGTGTGCGCGTGTCCCTCCCTCGCTGTGTGTGCGTATCCCTCCCTCGCTGTGTGTGCGTGTCCCTCCCTCGCTGTGTGTGCGTGTCCTTCCCTCGCTGTATGTGCGTGTCTGTCCCTTGCTGTGTATGCGTGTCCCTACCTCGCTGTGTGTGCGTGTGTTCTGCCCTCGCTGTGTGTGTGTGTGTCCCTCCCTCGCTGTGTGTGTGTGCGTGTCCCTCCCTCGCTGTTTGTGCGTGTCCCTCCCTCGCTGTGTGCGGGTGTCCCTCCCTCGCTGTGTGTGTGTCCCTCCCTCGCAATGAGTGTGTGCGTGTCCCTCCCTCGCTGTGTGTGTGGGTGTGTTCATGCACGTGTCCCTCCCTCGCTCTGTGTGTGTGTGTGTGTGTGTGCGTGTGTGTGTGTGTCCCTCCCTGGCAATGTGTGTGTGTGTGTGTCTCTCTCTCTCTCCCTCGCTGTGAGTGTGTGCGTCTCTCACTCGCAGTGTGTGTGTGTTCGTGTGTCCCTCCCTCGATGTGTGTGTGTGTCCCTCCCTCCCTCGCTGTGTGTGTGTCCCTCCCTCCCTCACTGTGTGTGTGTGTGCGTGTCCCTCCCTCGCTGTGTGTGCGTGTCCCTCCGCCGCTGTGTGTGCGTGTCCCTCCGTCGGTGTGAGTGCGTGTCCCTCCCTCGCTGTGTGTGCGTGTCCCTCCCTCGCTGTGTGTGCGTGTCCATCCCTCGCTGTGTGTTAGCGTGTCCCTCCCTCGCTCTGTGTGAGGGTGTCCCTCCCTCGCTGTGTGTGAGCGTGTCCCTCCCTCGCTGTGTGTAAAAGTGTCCCTCCATCGCTGTGTGTGAGCGTGTCCCTCCCTCGCTGTGTTTATGCGTGTCCCTCCCTCGTTGCGTTTATGCGTGTCCCTCCCTCGCTGTGTGTGCGTGTCCCCCTCACTGTGTGTGTGCGTGTCCCTCCCTCGCTGTGCGTGTGTGTGCGGGTCCCTCCTTCGCTGTGTTTGTGTGAGCGTGTCCCTCCCTCGCTGTGTGTGTGTGTCTCTGTGAGTGTCCCTCCCTCGCTGTGTGTGTGTGAGGGTGTCCCTCCCTCGCTGTGTTGTGTGTGTGCGTGTCCCTCCCTCGCTGTGTGTGTGTGTGCGTGTCCCTCCCTCGCTGTGTTGTGTGTGTGCGTGTCCCTCCCTCGCTGTGTGTGCGTATCCCTCCCTCTCTGTGTGTGCGTGTCGCTCCCTCGCTGTGTGTGCGTGTCCCTCCCTCGCTGTGTGCGCGTGTCCCTCCCTCGCTGTGTGCGCGTGTCCCTCCCTTGCTGTGTGCGCGTCTCCCTCCCTCGCTGTGTGCGCGTATCCCTCCCTCACTGTGTGCGCGTGTCCCTCATTCGCTGTGTGCGCGTGTCCCTCCCTCGCTGTGTGCGCGTGTCCCTCCCTCGCAATGAGTGTGTGCGTGTCCCTCCCTCGCTGTGTGTGAGGGTGTGTTCATGCACGTGTCCCTCCCTCGCTCTGTGTGTGTGTGTGTGTGTGTGCGTGTGTGTGTGTGTCCCTCCCTGGCAATGTGTGTGTGTGTGTGTGTCTCTCTCCCTCGCTGTGAGTGTGTGCGTCTCTCACTCGCAGTGTGTGTGTGTTCGTGTGTCCCTCCCTCGATGTGTGTGTGTGTCCCTCCCTCCCTCGCTGTGTGTGTGTCCCTCCCTCCCTCACTGTGTGTGTGTGTGCGTGTCTCTCCCTCGCTGTGTGTGCGTGTCCCTCCGCCGCTGTGTGTGCGTGTCCCTCCGCCGCTGTGTGTGCGTGTCCCTCCGTCGGTGTGAGTGCGTGTCCCTCCCTCGCTGTGGGTGCGTGTCCCTCCCTCGCTGTGTGTGCGTGTCCATCCCTCGCTGTGTCTGAGCGTGTCCCTCCCTCGCTCTGTGTGAGTGTGTCCCTCCCTCGCTGTGTGTGAGCGTGTCCCTCTCTCGCTGTGTGTAAAAGTGTCCCTCCATCGCTGTGTGTGAGCGTGTCCCTCCCTCGCTGTGTTTATGCGTGTCCCTCCCTCGTTGCGTTTATGCGTGTCCCTCCCTCGCTGTGTGTGCGTGTCCCCCTCACTGTGTGTGTGCGTGTCCCTCCCTCGCTGTGCGTGTGTGTGCGGGTCCCTCCTTCACTGTGTTTGTGTGTGCGTGTCCCTCCCTCGCTGTATGTGTGTGTCTCTGTGAGTGTCCCTCCCTCGCTGTGTGTGTGTGAGGGTGTCCCTCCCTCGCTGTGTTGTGTGTGTGCGTGTCCCTCCCTCGCTGTGTGTGTGTGTGCGTGTCCCTCCCTCGCTGTGTTGTGTGTGTGCGTGTCCCTCCCTCGCTGTGTGTGCGTATCCCTCCATCTCTGTGTGTGCGTGTCGCTCCCTCGCTGTGTGTGCGTGTCCCTCCCTCGCTGTGTGCGCGTGTCCCTCCCTCGCTGTGTGCGCGTGTCCCTCCCTTGCTGTGTGCGCGTGTCCCTCCCTCGCTGTGTGCGCGTATCCCTCCCTTACTGTGTGCGCTTGTCCCTCATTCGCTGTGTGCGCGTGTCCCTCCCTCGCTGTGTGCGCGTGTTACTCCCTCGCTGTGTGCGCGTGTCCCTCCCTCGCTGTGTGCGCGTGTCCCTCCCTCGCTGTGTGCGTGTGTCCCTCCCTCGCTGTGTGTGCGTGTCCCTCCCTCGCTGTGTGTGCGTGTCCCTCCCTCGCTGTATGTGCGTGTCCCTCCCTCTCTGTGTGTGCGTGTCGCTCCCTCGCTGTGTGTGCGTGTCCCTCCCTCGCTGTGTGCGCATGCTCCTCCCTCGCTGTGTGCGTGTGTCCCTCCCTCGCTCTGTGCACGTGACCCTCCCTTGCTGTGTGCACGTGTCCCGCCATCGCTGTGTGCGCGTATCCCTCCCTCGCTGTGTGCGCGTGTCCCTCATTCGCTGTGGGCGCGTGTCCCTCCCTCGCTGTGTGCACGTGTCACTCCCTCGCTGTGTGCGCGTGTCCCTCCCTCGCTGTGTGTGCGTGTCCCTCCCTCGCTGTGTGCGCGTGTCCCTCCCTCGCTGTGTGTGTGTGTTCCTCCCTCTCTGTGTGTGCGCGTGTCCCTCCCTCGCTGTGTGTGTGTGTGTCCCTCCCTCGCTGTGTGTGTGTGTGTCCCTCCCTCGCTGTGTATGTGTGTCGCTCCCTCGCTATGTGTGTGTGTCCCTCCTTCGCTGTGTGTGTGTGCGTGTCCCTCCCTCGCTGTGTATGTGTGCGTGTCCCTCCCTCGCTGTGTGTGCGTTGCCCTCCCTCGCTGTGTGCGTGTCCCTCCCTCGCTGTGTGTCCGTGTCCCTCCCTCGCTGTGTGCGCGTGTTCCTCCCTCGCTGTGTGCGCGTGTCCCTCCCTCGCTGTGTGCGTGTGCGTGACCCTCCCTGGCTGTGTGTGTGTTTGTCCCACCCTCGCTGTGTATGAGTGTGTGTACCTCCCTCGCTGTGTGTGTGTGTCCCTCCCTCGCTGTGTGTGTGTGTCCCTTCCTCGCTGTGTGTGCGTGTGTGTGTGCGTTAGTGTGCGTGTCCCTCCCTCGCTGTGTGTGTGTGCGTGTCCCTCCCTCGCTGTGTGTGTGTGCGTGTCCCTCACTCGCTGTGTGTGCGTGTCCCTCCCTCGGTGTGTGTGCGTGTCCATCCCTCGCTGTGTGCGCGTGTCCGTCCCTCGCTGTGTGCGCCTGTCCCTCCATCGCTGTGTGTGCGTGTCCCTCCCTCGCTGTGTGCGCGTGTCCCTCCCTCGCTGTGTGTGTGTGAGTGTGCGTGACCCTCCCTGGCTATGTGTGTGTGTCTCTCTCCCTCGCTGTGAGTGTGTGCGTCTCTCGCTCGCTGTGTGTGTGTGTGTGTCCCTCCCTCGCTGTGTGTGTGTGTCCCTCCATCGCTGTGTGTGTGTGTCCCTCCATCGCTCTGTGTGTGTGTGTCCCTCCCTCGCTGTGTGTGTGTGTCCCTCCCTCGCTGTGTGTGTGTGTCCCTTCCTCGCTGTGTGTGCGTGTGTGTGTGCGTTAGTGTGCGTGTCCCTCCCTCGCTGTGTGTGTGTGCGTGTCCCTCCCTCGCTGTGTGTGTGTGCGTGTCCCTCACTCGCTGTGTGTGCGTGTCCCTCCCTCGGTGTGTGTGCGTGTCCCTCCCTCGCTGTGTGCGTGTGTCCATCCCTCGCTGTGTGCGCGTGTCCGTCCCTCGCTGTGTGCGCCTGTCCCTCCCTCGCTGTGTGTGCGTGTCCCTCCCTCGCTGTGTGCGCGTGTCCCTCCCTCGCTGTGTGTGTGTGAGTGTGCGTGACCCTCCCTGGCTATGTGTGTGTGTCTCTCTCCCTCGCTGTGAGTGTGTGCGTCTCTCGCTCGCTGTGTGTGTGTGTGTCCCTCCCTCGCTGTGTATATGTGTGTGTGTCCTTCCCTCCCTCGCTGTGTGTGTGCCCCCTCGCTGTGTGTGTGTGTGTGTCCCCTCTCGCTTTCTGCGCACATGTCCCACCCTCGCTGTGTCTGTGTGTCTCAACCTCGCTGTGTGTGTGCGTGTCCCACCCTCGCTGTGTGTGTGTGTGCGCGGCCCTCTTACTGTGAGTGTGTGTGCCCCTCTTGCAGTGTGTGGGTGTATCCTCCCCTCGCTCTGTATGTATGTGTATGTGTATCACTCACTTACTGTGTGTCTGTGTGTCCCACCCTCGCGTGTGAATATGTGTGTATGTATGTTCCCCTCTCACTGTGTGCGCGTCACTCTTGCTGTGTGTGTGTGTGTGTGTGTGTGTGTGTATGTCCCTCCCTCACTGTGTGTGCGTGTCCCTCCCTCATTGTGTGTGCGTGTCCCTCCCGCGCTGTGTGTGTGCGTGTCCCTCCCGCGCTGTATGTGTGCGTGTCACTCCCGCGCTGTGTGTGTGCGTGTCCCTCCCGCGCTGTGTGTGTGCGTGCCCCTCACGCGCTGTGTGTGTGTGCGTGTCCCTCCCGCGCTGTATGTGTGCGTGTCCCTCCCTCGCTGTGTGTGTGCGTGTCCCTCCATCGCTGTGTGCGCGTGTCCCTCCCTCGCTGTGTGTGTGCGTGTCCATCCCTCGCTGAGTGTGTGCGTGTCCCTCCCTCGCTGTGTGTGTGTGTATCCCTCCCTCGCTGTGTGTGTGCGTATCCTCCCTCGCTGTGTGTGTGTGTGTGTATGTGCGCGTGTCCCTCCCTCGCTGTGTGTGCGTATCCCTCCCTCGCTGTGTGTGCGTGCCCCTCCGTCGTTGTGTTTGTGCATGTCCCACCCTCGCTGTGTGTGCGTGTCCCCCTCACTGTGTGTGTGCGTGTCCCTCACTCGCTGTGTGTGTGTGTGCGTGTCCCTCCCTCGCTGTGTGTGTGTGTGCGTGTCCCTCCTTCGCTGTGTGTGTGTGTGCGTGTCCCTCCCTCGCTCTGTGTGTGTGTGTGTGCGTGTCCCTCCCTCACTGTGTGTGTGTGTGTGTGTGTGTGTCCCTCCCTCGGTGTGTGTGTGTGAGCGTGTCCCTCCCTCGCTGTGTGTGCGTGTCCCTCCCTCGCTGTGTGTGCGTGTTCCTCCCTCGCTGTGTGCGCGTTTCCCTCCCTCGCTGTGTGCGCGTGTACCTCCCACGCTGTGTGCGTGAGTCCCTCCCGCGCTGTGTGCGCGTGTCCCTCCCTCGCTGTGTGCACGTGTCCCTCCATCTCTGTGTGCGCGTGTCCCTCCCTCGCTGTGTGTTTGCATGTCCCTCCCTCGCTGTGTGTGTGCGTATCCCTCCCTCGCTGTGTGTGTGCGTGTCCTCCCTCGCTGTGTGTGTGTGTGTGTGTGTGTGTGTATGTGCGCGTGTCCCTCCCTCGCTGTGTGTGCGTGTCCCTCCCTCGCTGTTTGTGCGTGCCCCTCCGTCGTTGTGTTTGTGCATGTCCCTCCCTCGCTGTGTGTGCGTGTCCCCCTCACTGTGTGTGCGCGTGTCCCTCCCTCGCTGTGTGTGTGTGAGTGTGCGTGACCCTCCCTGGCTATGTGTGTGTGTCTCTCTCCCTCGCTGTGAGTGTGTGCGTCTCTCGCTCGCTGTGTGTGTGTGTGCGTCCCTCCCTCGCTGTGTATATGTGTGTGTGTCCTTCCCTCCCTCGCTGTGTGTGTGTCCCCTCGCTGTGTGTGTGTGTGTGTCCCCTCTCGCTTTCTGAGCACATGTCCCACCCTCGCTGTGTCTGTGTGTCTCAACCTCGCTGTGTGTGTGCGTGTCCCACCCTCGCTGTGTGTGTGTGTGTGCGCGGCCCTCTTACTGTGAGTGTGTGTGCCCCTCTTGCAGTGTGTGGGTGTATCCTCCCCTCGCTCTGTATGTATGTGTATGTGTATCACTCACTTACTGTGTGTCTGTGTGTCCCACCCTCGCGAGTGAATATGTGTGTATGTATGTTCCCCTCTCACTGTGTGCGCGTCACTCTTGCTGTGTGTGTGTGTGTGTGTGTGTGTGTATGTCCCTCCCTCACTGTGTGTGCGTGTCCCTCCCTCACTGTGTGTGCGTGTCCCTCCTGCGCTGTGTGTGTGCGTGTCCCTCCCGCGCTGTATGTGTGCGTGTCACTCCCGCGCTGTGTGTGTGCGTGTCCCTCCCGCGCTGTGTGTGTGCGTGTCCCGCCCGCGCTGTGTGTGTGCGTGTCCCTCCCCCGCTGTGTGTGTGCGTGTGTCCCTCCCTCGCTCTGTGTGTGTGTGTGTGTGTGTGTGTGTGTGTGCCTGTCCCTCCCTCGCTGTGTGTGTGCGTGTCCCTCCCTCGATGTGTGTGTGCGTGTCCCACCCTCGCTGTGTGTGTGCGTGTCCCTCCCTTGCTGTGTGTGTGCGTATCCCTCCCTCGCTGTGTGTGTGCGTATCATCCCTCGCTGTGTGTGCGTGTGTGTGTGTGTGTATGTGCGCGTGTCCCTCCCTCGCTGTGTGTGCGTGTCCCTCCCTCGCTGTTTGTGCGTGCCCCTCCGTCGTTGTGTCTGTGCATGACCCTCCCTCGCTGTGTGTGCGTGTCCCCCTCACTGTGTGTGTGCGTGTCCCTCCCTCGCTGTGTGTGCGTGTCCCCCTCACTATGTGTGTGCGTGTCCCTCCCTCGCTGTGTGTGTGTGTGTGTGTGTGTGTGTGTGCGTGTCCCTCCCTCGCTGTGTGTGTGCGCGTGTCCCTCCTTCACTGTGTGTGTGTGTGCGTGTCCCTCCCTCGCTGTGTGTGTGTGTGTGTGTGTGCGTGTCCCTCCCTCGCTGTGTGTGTATGTGCGTGTCCGTCCCTCGGTGTGTGTGTGTGTGCGTGTCCCTCCCTCGCTGTGTGTGCGTGTCCCTCCCTCGCTGTGTGTGCGTGTCCCTCCCTTGCTGTGTGCGCGTGTCCCTCCCTCGCTGTGTGCGCGTGTCCCTCCCACGCTGTGTGCACGTGTCCCTCCCTCGCTGTGTGCGCGTGTCCCTCCCTCGCTGTGTGTGTGCGTGTCCATCCCTCGCTGAGTGTGTGCGTGTCCCTCCCTCGCTGTGTGTGTGTGTATCCCTCCCTCGCTGTGTGTGTGCGTATCCTCCCTCGCTGTGTGTGTGTGTGTGTATGTGCGCGTGTCCCTCCCTCGCTGTGTGTGCGTATCCCTCCCTCGCTGTGTGTGCGTGCCCCTCCGTCGTTGTGTTTGTGCATGTCCCACCCTCGCTGTGTGTGCGTGTCCCCCTCACTGTGTGTGTGCGTGTCCCTCACTCGCTGTGTGTGTGTGTGCGTGTCCCTCCCTCGCTGAGTGTGTGTGTGCGTGTCCCTCCTTCGCTGTGTGTGTGTGTGCGTGTCCCTCCCTCGCTCTGTGTGTGTGTGTGTGCGTGTCCCTCCCTCACTGTGTGTGTGTGTGTGTGTGTGTGTGTCCCTCCCTCGGTGTGTGTGTGTGAGCGTGTCCCTCCCTCGCTGTGTGTGCGTGTCCCTCCCTCGCTGTGTGTGCGTGTTCCTCCCTCGCTGTGTGCGCGTTTCCCTCCCTCGCTGTGTGCGCGTGTACCTCCCACGCTGTGTGCGCGAGTCCCTCCCTCGCTGTGTGCGCGTGTCCCTCCCTCGCTGTGTGCACGTGTCCCTCCATCTCTGTGTGCGCGTGTCCCTCCCTCGCTGTGTGTTTGCATGTCCCTCCCTCGCTGTGTGTGTGCGTATCCCTCCCTCGCTGTGTGTGTGCGTGTCCTCCCTCGCTGTGTCTGTGTGTGTGTGTGTGTATGTGCGCGTGTCCCTCCCTCGCTGTGTGTGCGTGTCCCTCCCTCGCTGTTTGTGCGTGCCCCTCCGTCGTTGTGTTTGTGCATGTCCCTCCCTCGCTGTGTGTGCGTGTCCCCCTCACTGTGTGTGTGCGTGTCCCTCCCTCGCTGTGTGTGTGTGTGCGTGTCCCTCCCTCGCTGTGTGTGTGTGTGGGTGTCCCTCCCTCTGTGTGTGTGCGTTTCCCTCCATCGCTGTGTGCGCGTGTCCCTCCCTCGCTGTGTGTGCACGTGTCCCTCCGTCGTTGTGTCTGTGCATGTCCCTCCCTCGCTGTGTGTGCGTGTCCCTCCCTCGCTGTGTGTACGTATCCCTCCCTCGCTGTGTGTGTGCGTATCATCCCTCACTGTGTGTGTGTGTATGTGCGCGTGTCCCTCCATCGCTGTGTGTGCGTGTCCCTCCCTCGCTGTTTGTGCGTGTCCCTCCCTCGCTTTGTGTGAGCGTGTCCTTCCCTCGCTGTGTGTGAGCGTGTCCCTCCCTCGCTGTGTGTGAGCGTGTCCCTCCCTCTTTGTGTTTAAACGTGTCCCTCCCTCGCTGTGTGTGAGCGTGTCCCTCCCTCGCTGTGTTTGTGCGTGTCCCTCCCTCGTTGTGTTTGTGCGTGTCCCTCCCTCGCTGTGTGTGTGTGTGCGTGTCCCTATCTCGCTGTGTGTGTGTGTGCGTGTCCCTCCCTCGCTGTGTGTGTGTGTGTGTGCGTGTCCCTCCTTCGCTGTGTGTGTGTGTGCGTGTCTCTCCCTCGCTGTGTGTGTGTGTGTGTGTGTGCGCGTGTCCCTCCCTCGCTGTGTGTGTGTGTCCCTCCCTCGTTGTGTGTGCGTTTCCCTCCCTCGGTGTGTGTGCGTGTCCCTCCCTCGCTGTGTGCGCGTGTTCCTCCCTCGCTGTGTGTGTTTCCCTCCCTCACTGTGTGTGTGTGTCCCTCCCTCGCTGTGTGTGCGTGTCCCTCCCTCGCTAAGTTTGTGTGTGTCCCTCCCTCGCTGAGTTTGTGTGTGTCACTTCCTCGCTGAATTTGTGTGTGTCCCTCCCTCGCGGAGATTGTGTGTGTCCCTCCCTCGCTGAGTTTGTACGTGTCCCTCCCTCGCTGAGTTTGTGCGTGTGCCTCCCTCGCTGTCTATGTGCACGTGTCCCTCCCTCGCTGTGTGTGTGTGTGCGTATCCCTCCCTCGCTGTGTGTGCGTGTCCCTCCCTCGCTGTGTGTGCGTGTCCCTCCCTCGCTGTGTGCGCGTGTCCCTCCCTCGCTGTGTGCGCGTGTCCGTCCCTCGCTGTGTGCGCGTGTCCGTCCCTCGCTGTGTGCGCGTGTCCCTCCCTCGCTGTGTGCGCGTGTCCCTCCCTCGCTGTGTGTGCGTGTCCCTCCCTCGCTGTGTGCGCGTGTCCCTCCCTCGCTGTGTGCGCGTGTCCGTCCCTCGCTGTGTGCGCGTGTCCGTCCCTCGCTGTGTGCGCGTGTCCCTCCCTCGCTGTGTGCGCGTGTCCCTCCCTCGCTGTGTGCGCGTGTCCCTCCCTCGCTGTGTGCGCTTGTCCCTCCATCGCTGTGTGTGTGTGCGGGACCCTCCCTGGCTATGTGTGTGTGTCTCTCTCCCTCGCTGTGAGTGTGTGCGTCTCTCACTCGCTGTGTGTGTGTGTGTCCCTCCCTCGCTGTGTATGTTTGTGTGTGTGTGTGTGTGTGTGTGTGTCCCTCCCTCCCTCGCTGTGTGTGTCTCCCCTCGCTGTGTGTGTGTGTGTGTGTGTGTGTGTGTGTGTGTGTGTCACCTCTCGCTTTCTGAGCACATGTCCCACCCTCGCTGTGTCTGTGTGTCTCAACCTCGCTGTGAGTGTGTGCGCGCGCCTCTTACTGTGAGTGTGTGTGGCCCTCTTGCAGTGTGTGGGGGTATCCTCCACTCGCTCTGTATGTGTGTGTATGTGTAAATCTCACTTACTGTGTGTCTGTGTGTCCCTCCCTCGCGTGTGATGTCTGTATGTATGTTCCCCTTTCACTGTGAGCGCGTCGCTCTTGCTGTGTGTGTCCCTCATGCTGTGTGTGTGTGTGTGTGTTTGTATGTCCCTCCCTCACTGTGTGTGCGTGTCCCTCCCTCACTGTGTGTGCGTGTCTCTCCCGCGCTGTGTGTGCGTGTCCCTCCCGCGCTGTGTGTGTGCGTGTCCCACCCGCGCTGTGTGTGTGCGTGTCCCTCCCGCGCTGTGTGTGTGCGTGTGTCCCTCCCTCGCTCTGTGTGTGTGTGTGTGTGTGTGTGTGTGTGTATGTGCGCGTGTCGCTTCTTTGCTGTGTGCGCGTGTCCCTCCCTCGCTGTTTGTGCGTGTGCCTGCCTCGTTGTGTTTGTGCATGTCCCTCCCTCTCTGTGTGTGCGTGTCCCCCTCACTGTGTGTGTGCGTGTCCCTCCCTCGCTGTGTGTGTGTGTGCGTGTCCCTCCCTCGCTGTGTGTGTGTGTGCGTGTCCCTCCTTCGCTGTGTCTGTGTGTGCGTGTCCCTCCCTCGCTCTGTGTGTGTGTGTGTGTGTGTGCTTGTCCCTCCCTCGCTTTGTGCGCGTGTCCCTCCCTCGTTGTGTGTGTGTGTGCGTGTCCCTCCCTCACTGTGTGCGCGTGTCCCTCCCTCGTTGTGTGCACGTGTTCCTCCCTCGCTGTGTGCGCGTGTCCCTCCCTCGCTGTGTGCGCGTGTCCCTCCCTCGCTGTGTGCGCGTGTCCCTCCCTCGCTGTGTGCGCGTGTCCCTCCCTCGCTATGTGCGCGTGTCCCTCACTCGCAGTGTGCGCGTGTCCCTCCCTCGCTGTGTGCGCGTGTCCCTCCCTCGCTGTGTGCGCGTGTCCCTCCCTCGCTGTGTGTGCGTGTCCCTCCCTCGCTGTGTGTGCGTGTCCCTCCCTCGCTGTGTGTGCGTGTCCTTCCCTCGCTGTATGTGCGTGTCCGTCCCTCGCTGTGTGTGCGTGTCCCTACCTCGCTGTGTGTGCGTGTGTTCTGCCCTCGCTGTGTGTGTGTCCCTCCCTCGCTGTGTGTGTGTGCGTGTCCCTCCCTCGCTGTTTGTGCGTGTCCCTCCCTCGCTGTGTGCGCGTGTCCCTCCCTCGCTGTGTGCGTGTCCCTCCCTCGCAATGAGTGTGTGCGTGTCCCTCCCTCGCTGTGTGTGTGTGTGTTCATGCACGTGTCCCTCCCTCGCTCTGTGTGTGTGTGTGTGTGTGTTTGTGTGTCTCTCTCCCTCGCTGTGAGTGTGTGCGTCTCTCACTCGCTGTGTGTGTGTGTGTCCCTCCCTCGCTGTGTGTGTGTTCGTGTGTCCCTCCCTCGGTGTGTGTGTGTGTCCCTCCCTCCCTCGCTGTGTGTGTGTCCCTCCCTCCCTCACTGTGTGTGTGTGTGTGCGTGTCCCTCCCTCGCTGTGTGTGCGTGTCCCTCCGCCGCTGTGTGTGCGTGTCCCTCCGCCGCTGTGTGTGCGTGTCCCTCCGTCGGTGTGAGTGCGTGTCCCTCCCTCGCTGTGTGTGCGTGTCCCTCCCTCGCTGTTTGTACGTGTCCCTCCCTCGTTGTGTTTGTGCATGTCCCTCCCTCGCTGTGTGTTTGAGCGTGTCCCTCCCTCGCTGTGTGTGTGTGTCCCTCCCTCGCTGTTTGTGCGTGTCCCTCCCTCGCTGTGAATGTGTGTCCCTCCCTCGCTGTGTGTGTGAGCGTGTCCCTCCCTCGCTGTGTGTGTGTGCGTGTCCCTCCCTCGCTGTTGTGTGTGCGTGTCCCTCCCTCGCTGTTGTGTGTGTGCGTGTCCCTCCCTCGCTGTGTGCGCGTGTCCCTCCCTCGCTGTGTGCGCGTGTCCCTCCCTCGCTGTGTGTGTGCGCGTGACCCTCCCTGGCTATGTGTGTATGTCTCTCTCTCCCTCACTGTGAGTGTGTGCGTCTCTCATTCGCTGTGTGTGTTTTTCCCTCCCTCGCTGTGTATGTGTGTGTGTCCCTCCCTCGCTGTGTGTGTGTGTGTGTGTGTGTGTGTGTGTGTGTCCCTCCCTCGCTGTGTGTGTGTGTCCCTCCCTCGCTGTTTGTGTGTGTCCCTCCCTCGCTGTGTGTATGTGTGTGTGTGTGTGTGCGTGTCCCTCCCTCGCTGTGTGTGTGTGCGTGTCCCTCCCTCGCTGTGTGTGCGTGTCCCTCCCTCTTTGTGTGTGCGTATCCTCCCTCACTGTGTGTGTGTGTGTGTGTGTCTGTGTGTGTATGTGCGCGTGTCCCTCCCTCGCTGTGTGTGCGTTTCCCTCCCTCGCTGTTTGTGCGTGTCCCTCCCTCGTTGTGTTTGTGCATGTCCCTCCCTCGCTGTGTGTTTGCGCGTGTCCCTCCCTCGCTGTGTGTGCGTGTCCCTCCCTCGCTGTTTGTGCGTTTCCCTCCCTCGCTGTGAATGTGTGTCCCTCCCTCGCTGTGTGTGTGTGCGTGTCCCTCCCTCGCTGTGTGTGTGTGCGTGTCCCTCCCTCGCTGTGTGTGTGTGCGTGTCCCTCCCTCGCTGTTGTGTGTGTGCGTGTCCCTCCCTCGCTGTGTGTGCGTTGCCCTCCCTCGCTGTGTGCGCGTGTCCCTCCCTCGCTGTGTGCGTGTGTCCCTCCCTCGCTGTGTGTGTGTGCGTGACCCTCCCTGGCTATGTGTGTGTGTCTCTCTCTCCCACGCTGTGAGTGTGTGCGTCTCTCACTCGCTGTGTGTGTGTTTGCCCCTCCCTCGCTGTGTATTTGTATGTGTCCCTCCCTCGCTGTGTGTGTGTGTGTGTGTGTGTGTGTCCCTCCCTCGCTGTGTGTGTGTGTCCCTCCCTCGCTGTTTATGTGTGTCCCTCCCTCGCTGTGTGTGTGTGTGTGTGTGTGTGTGTGTCCCTCCCTCGCTGTGTGTGTGTGCGTGTCCCTCCCTCGCTGTGTGTGTGTGCGTGTCCCTCCCTCGCTGTGTGTGTGTGCGTGTCCCTCCCTCGCTGTGTGTGTGTGCGTGTCCCTCCCTCGCTGTGTGTGCGTGTCCCTCCCTCGCTGTGTGCGCGTGTCCCTCCCTCGCTGTGTGCGTGTGTCCCTCCCTCGCTGTGTGTGTGTGCGTGACCCTCCCTGGCTATGTGTGTGTGTCTCTCTCTCCCACGCTGTGAGTGTGTGCGTCTCTCACTCGCTGTGTGTGTGTTTGCCCCTCCCTCGCTGTGTATTTGTATGTGTCCCTCCCTCGCTGTGTGTGTGTGTGTGTGTGTGTGTGTCCCTCCCTCGCTGTGTGTGTGTGTCCCTCCCTCGCTGTTTATGTGTGTCCCTCCCTCGCTGTGTGTGTGTGTGTGTGTGTGTGTGTCCCTCCCTCGCTGTGTGTGTGTGCGTGTCCCTCCCTCGCTGTGTGTGTGTGCGTGTCCCTCCCTCGCTGTGTGTGTGTGCGTGTCCCTCCCTCGCTGTGTGTGCGTGTCCCTCCCTCGCTGTGTGCGCGTGTCCCTCCCTCGCTGTGTGCGCGTGTCCCTCCCTCGCTGTGAATGTGTGTCCCTCCCTCGCTGTGTGTGTGAGCGTGTCCCTCCCTCGCTGTGTGTGTGTGCGTGTCCCTCCCTCGCTGTGTGTGTGTGCGTGTCCCTCCCTCGCTGTTGTGTGTGTGCGTGTCCCTCCCTCGCTGTGTGTGCATTGCCCTCCCTCGCTGTGTGCGCGTGTCCCTCCCTCGCTTTGTGCGCGTGTCCCTCCCTCGCTGTGTGTGTGTGCGTGACCCTCCCTGGCTATGTGTGTGTGTCTCTCTCTCCCTCGCTGTGAGTGTGTGCGTCTCACGCGCTGTGTGTGTGTTTGCCCCTCCCTCGCTGTGTATGTGTGTGTGTCCCTCCCTCGCTGTGTGTGTGTGTGTGTGTGTGTGTGTCCCTCCCTCGCTGTGTGAGTGTGTCCCTCCCTCGCTGTTTGTGTGTGTCCCTCCTCGCTGTGTGTGTGTGTGTGTGTGTGTGTGTGCGTGTCCCACCCTCGCTGTGTGTGTGTGTCCCTCCCTCGCAGTGTGTGCGTATCCTCCCTCGCTGTGTGTGTGTGTGTGTGTGTGTGTGTGTGTGCGCGCGTGTCTCTCCCTCGCTGTGTGTGCGTTTCCCTCCCTCACTGTTTGTGCGTGTCCCTCCCTCGTTGTGTGTGCGTATCCTCCCTCGCTGTGTGTGTGTGTGTGTGTGTGCGCGCGTGTCCCTCCCTCGCTGTGTGTGCGTTCCCCTCCCTCGCTGTTTGTGCGTGTCCCTCCCTCGTTGTGTTTGTGCATGTCCCTCCCTCGCTGTGTGTTTGCACGTGTCCCTCCCTCGCTGTGTGTGCGTGTCCCTCCCTCGCTGTTTGTGCGTGTCCCTCCCTCGCTGTGAATGTGTGTCCCTCCCTCGCTGTGTGTGTGTGCGTGTCCCTCCCTCGCTGTGTGTGTGTGCGTGTCCCTCCCTCGCTGTGTGTGTGTGCGTGTCCCTCCCTCGCTGTTGTGTGTGTGCGTGTCCCTCCCTCGCTGTGTGTGCGTTGCCCTCCCTCGCTGTGTGCGCGTGTCCCTCCCTCGCTTTGTGCGCGTGTCCCTCCCTCGCTGTGTGTGTGTGCGTGACCCTCCCTGGCTATGTGTGTGTGTCTCTCCCTCCCACGCTGTGAGTGTGTGCGTCTCTCACTCGCTGTGTGTGTGTTTGCCCCTCCCTCGCTGTGTATTTGTGTGTGTCCCTCCCTCGCTGTGTGTGTGTGTGTGTGTGTGTCCCTCCCTCGCTGTGTGTGTGTGTCCCTCCCTCGCTGTTTGTGTGTGTCCCTCCCTCGCTGTGTGTGTGTGTGTGTGTGTCCCTCCCTCGCTGTGTGTGTGTGCGTGTCCCTCCATCGCTGTGTGTGCGTGTCCCTCCCTCGCTGTGTGTGCGTGTCCCTCCCTCGCTGTGTGCGCGTGTCCGTCCCTCGCTGTGTGCGCGTGTCCCTTCCTCGCTGTGTACGTGTGTCCCTCCCTCGCGGTGTGCGCGTGTCCCTCCATCGCTGTGTGTGTGTGCGGGACCCTCCCTGGCTATGTGTGTGTGTCTCTCTCTCCCTCGCTGTGAGTGTGTGCGTCTCTCACTCGCTGTGTGTGTGTGTGTCCCTCCCGCGCTGTGTATGTTTGTGTGTGTGTGTGTGTGTGTCCCTCCCTCCCTCGCTGTGTGTGTGTCCCCTCGCTGTGTGTGTGTGTGTGTGTGTGTGTGTGTGTCCTCTCGCTTTCTGAGCACATGTCCCACCCTCGCCGTGTCTGTGTGTCTCAACCTCGCTGTGAGTGTGTGCGCGCCCCTCTTACTGTGACTGTGTGTGGCCCTCTTGCAGTGTGTGGGGGTATCCTCCCCTCGCTCTGTATGTGTGTGTATGTGTAAATCTCACTTACTGTGTGTCTGTGTGTCCCTCCCTCGCGTGGGAATATGTCTGTATGTATGTTCCCCTCTCACTGTGTGCGCGTCGCTCTTGCTGTGTGTGTCCCTCATGCTGTGTGTGTGTGTGTGTGTGTGTGTATGTCCCTCCCTCACTGTGTGTGCGTGTCCCTCCCTCACTGTGTGTGCGTGTCTCTCCCGCGCTGTGTGTGTGCGTGTCCCTCCCGCGCTGTGTGTGTGCGTGTCCCTCCCGCGCTGTGTGTGTGCGTGTCCCTCCCGCGCTGTGTGTGTGCGTGCCCCTCACGCGCTGTGTGTGTGTGCGTGTCCCTCCCACGCAGTGTGTGTGCGCGTGTCCCTCCCTCGCTGTGTGTGTGCGTGTGTCCCTCCCTCGCTCTGTGTGTGTGTGTCCCTCCCTCGCTGTGTGTGTGCGTGTCCCTCCCTCGCTGTGTGTGTGCGTGTCCCTCCCTCGCTGTGTGTGTGCGTGTCCCTCCCTCGCTGTGTGTGTGCGTATCCCTCCCTCGCTGTGTGTGTGCGTGTCCTTCCATCGCTGTGTGTGTGCGCGTGTCCCTCCCTCGCTGTGTGTGTGCGTATCCTCCCTCGCTGAGTGTGTGTGTGTGTGTGTGTGTGTGTGTGTGTGCGTGTCCCTCCCTCGCTGTGTGTGTGCGTATCCCTCCCTCGCTGTGTGTGTGCGTGTCCCTCCCTCGCTGTGTGTGTGCGCGTGTCCCTCCCTCGCTGTGTGTGTGCATGTGTCCCTCCCTCGCTCTGTGTGTGTGTGTGTGTGTGTGTGTATGTGTATGTGCGCGTGTCGCTCCTTTGCTGTGTGTGTGTGTCCCTCCCTCGCTGTTTGTGCGTGTGCCTGTCCCTCCTTTGCTGTGTCTGTGTGTGCGTGTCCCTCCCTCGCTCTGTGTGTGTGTGTGTGTGTGTGTGTGTATGTGTATGTGCGCGTGTCGCTCCTTTGCTGTGTGTGTGTGTCCCTCCCTCGCTGTTTGTGCGTGTGCCTGCCTCGTTGTGTTTGTGCATGTCCCTCCCTCGCTGTGTGTGCGTGTCCCCCTCACTGTGTATGTGCGTGTCCCTCCCTCGCTGTGTGTGTGTGTGCGTGTCCCTCCCTCGCTGTGTGTGTGTGTGCGTGTCCCTCCTTCGCTGTGTCTGTGTGTGCGTGTCCCTCCCTCGCACTGTGTGTGTGTGTGTGCGTGTCCCTCCCTCGCTGTGCGCGCGTGTCCCTCCCTCGTTGTGTGTGTGTGTGCGTGTCCCTCCCTCGCTGTGTGCGCGTGTCCCTCCCTCGTTGTATGCACGTGTCCCTCCCTCGCTGTGTGCGCGTGTCCCTCCCTTGCAGTGTGCGTGTGTCCCTCCCTCGCTGTGTGCGCGTGTCCCTCCCTCGCAGTGTGCGCGTGTCCCTCCCTCGCTATGTGCGCGTGTCCCTCCCTCACTGTGTGCGCGTGTCCCTCCCTCGCTGTGTGCGCATGTCCCTCCCTCGCTGTGTGCGCGTGTCCCTCCCTCGCTGTGTGTGCGTATCCCTCCCTCGCTGTGTGTGCGTGTCCCTCCCTCGCTGTGTGTGCGTGTCCTTCCCTCGCTGTATGTGCGTGTCTGTCCCTTGCTGTGTATGCGTGTCCCTACCTCGCTGTGTGTGCGTGTGTTCTGCCCTCGCTGTGTGTGTGTGTGTCCCTCCCTCGCTGTGTGTGTGTGCGTGTCCCTCCCTCGCTGTTTGTGCGTGTCCCTCCCTCGCTGTGTGCGGGTGTCCCTCCCTCGCTGTGTGTGTGTCCCTCCCTCGCAATGAGTGTGTGCGTGTCCCTCCCTCGCTGTGTGTGTGGGTGTGTTCATGCACGTGTCCCTCCCTCGCTCTGTGTGTGTGTGTGTGTGTGTGCGTGTGTGTGTGTGTCCCTCCCTGGCAATGTGTGTGTGTGTGTGTGTCTCTCTCTCTCCCTCGCTGTGAGTGTGTGCGTCTCTCACTCGCAGTGTGTGTGTGTTCGTGTGTCCCTCCCTCGATGTGTGTGTGTGTCCCTCCCTCCCTCGCTGTGTGTGTGTCCCTCCCTCCCTCACTGTGTGTGTGTGTGCGTGTCCCTCCCTCGCTGTGTGTGCGTGTCCCTCCGCCGCTGTGTGTGCGTGTCCCTCCGTCGGTGTGAGTGCGTGTCCCTCCCTCGCTGTGTGTGCGTGTCCCTCCCTCGCTGTGTGTGCGTGTCCATCCCTCGCTGTGTGTTAGCGTGTCCCTCCCTCGCTCTGTGTGAGGGTGTCCCTCCCTCGCTGTGTGTGAGCGTGTCCCTCCCTCGCTGTGTGTAAAAGTGTCCCTCCATCGCTGTGTGTGAGCGTGTCCCTCCCTCGCTGTGTTTATGCGTGTCCCTCCCTCGTTGCGTTTATGCGTGTCCCTCCCTCGCTGTGTGTGCGTGTCCCCCTCACTGTGTGTGTGCGTGTCCCTCCCTCGCTGTGCGTGTGTGTGCGGGTCCCTCCTTCGCTGTGTTTGTGTGAGCGTGTCCCTCCCTCGCTGTGTGTGTGTGTCTCTGTGAGTGTCCCTCCCTCGCTGTGTGTGTGTGAGGGTGTCCCTCCCTCGCTGTGTTGTGTGTGTGCGTGTCCCTCCCTCGCTGTGTGTGTGTGTGCGTGTCCCTCCCTCGCTGTGTTGTGTGTGTGCGTGTCCCTCCCTCGCTGTGTGTGCGTATCCCTCCCTCTCTGTGTGTGCGTGTCGCTCCCTCGCTGTGTGTGCGTGTCCCTCCCTCGCTGTGTGCGCGTGTCCCTCCCTCGCTGTGTGCGCGTGTCCCTCCCTTGCTGTGTGCGCGTCTCCCTCCCTCGCTGTGTGCGCGTATCCCTCCCTCACTGTGTGCGCGTGTCCCTCATTCGCTGTGTGCGCGTGTCCCTCCCTCGCTGTGTGCGCGTGTCCCTCCCTCGCAATGAGTGTGTGCGTGTCCCTCCCTCGCTGTGTGTGAGGGTGTGTTCATGCACGTGTCCCTCCCTCGCTCTGTGTGTGTGTGTGTGTGTGTGCGTGTGTGTGTGTGTCCCTCCCTGGCAATGTGTGTGTGTGTGTGTGTCTCTCTCCCTCGCTGTGAGTGTGTGCGTCTCTCACTCGCAGTGTGTGTGTGTTCGTGTGTCCCTCCCTCGATGTGTGTGTGTGTCCCTCCCTCCCTCGCTGTGTGTGTGTCCCTCCCTCCCTCACTGTGTGTGTGTGTGCGTGTCTCTCCCTCGCTGTGTGTGCGTGTCCCTCCGCCGCTGTGTGTGCGTGTCCCTCCGCCGCTGTGTGTGCGTGTCCCTCCGTCGGTGTGAGTGCGTGTCCCTCCCTCGCTGTGGGTGCGTGTCCCTCCCTCGCTGTGTGTGCGTGTCCATCCCTCGCTGTGTCTGAGCGTGTCCCTCCCTCGCTCTGTGTGAGTGTGTCCCTCCCTCGCTGTGTGTGAGCGTGTCCCTCTCTCGCTGTGTGTAAAAGTGTCCCTCCATCGCTGTGTGTGAGCGTGTCCCTCCCTCGCTGTGTTTATGCGTGTCCCTCCCTCGTTGCGTTTATGCGTGTCCCTCCCTCGCTGTGTGTGCGTGTCCCCCTCACTGTGTGTGTGCGTGTCCCTCCCTCGCTGTGCGTGTGTGTGCGGGTCCCTCCTTCACTGTGTTTGTGTGTGCGTGTCCCTCCCTCGCTGTATGTGTGTGTCTCTGTGAGTGTCCCTCCCTCGCTGTGTGTGTGTGAGGGTGTCCCTCCCTCGCTGTGTTGTGTGTGTGCGTGTCCCTCCCTCGCTGTGTGTGTGTGTGCGTGTCCCTCCCTCGCTGTGTTGTGTGTGTGCGTGTCCCTCCCTCGCTGTGTGTGCGTATCCCTCCATCTCTGTGTGTGCGTGTCGCTCCCTCGCTGTGTGTGCGTGTCCCTCCCTCGCTGTGTGCGCGTGTCCCTCCCTCGCTGTGTGCGCGTGTCCCTCCCTTGCTGTGTGCGCGTGTCCCTCCCTCGATGTGTGCGCGTATCCCTCCCTTACTGTGTGCGCTTGTCCCTCATTCGCTGTGTGCGCGTGTCCCTCCCTCGCTGTGTGCGCGTGTTACTCCCTCGCTGTGTGCGCGTGTCCCTCCCTCGCTGTGTGCGCGTGTCCCTCCCTCGCTGTGTGCGTGTGTCCCTCCCTCGCTGTGTGTGCGTGTCCCTCCCTCGCTGTGTGTGCGTGTCCCTCCCTCGCTGTATGTGCGTGTCCCTCCCTCTCTGTGTGTGCGTGTCGCTCCCTCGCTGTGTGTGCGTGTCCCTCCCTCGCTGTGTGCGCATGCTCCTCCCTCGCTGTGTGCGTGTGTCCCTCCCTCGCTCTGTGCACGTGACCCTCCCTTGCTGTGTGCACGTGTCCCGCCATCGCTGTGTGCGCGTATCCCTCCCTCGCTGTGTGCGCGTGTCCCTCATTCGCTGTGGGCGCGTGTCCCTCCCTCGCTGTGTGCACGTGTCACTCCCTCGCTGTGTGCGCGTGTCCCTCCCTCGCTGTGTGTGCGTGTCCCTCCCTCGCTGTGTGCGCGTGTCCCTCCCTCGCTGTGTGTGTGTGTTCCTCCCTCTCTGTGTGTGCGCGTGTCCCTCCCTCGCTGTGTGTGTGTGTGTCCCTCCCTCGCTGTGTGTGTGTGTGTCCCTCCCTCGCTGTGTATGTGTGTCGCTCCCTCGCTATGTGTGTGTGTCCCTCCTTCGCTGTGTGTGTGTGCGTGTCCCTCCCTCGCTGTGTATGTGTGCGTGTCCCTCCCTCGCTGTGTGTGCGTTGCCCTCCCTCGCTGTGTGCGTGTCCCTCCCTCGCTGTGTGTCCGTGTCCCTCCCTCGCTGTGTGCGCGTGTTCCTCCCTCGCTGTGTGCGCGTGTCCCTCCCTCGCTGTGTGCGTGTGCGTGACCCTCCCTGGCTGTGTGTGTGTTTGTCCCACCCTCGCTGTGTATGAGTGTGTGTACCTCCCTCGCTGTGTGTGTGTGTCCCTCCCTCGCTGTGTGTGCGTGTGTGTGTGCGTTAGTGTGCGTGTCCCTCCCTCGCTGTGTGTGTGTGCGTGTCCCTCCCTCGCTGTGTGTGTGTGCGTGTCCCTCACTCGCTGTGTGTGCGTGTCCCTCCCTCGGTGTGTGTGCGTGTCCATCCCTCGCTGTGTGCGCGTGTCCGTCCCTCGCTGTGTGCGCCTGTCCCTCCATCGCTGTGTGTGCGTGTCCCTCCCTCGCTGTGTGCGCGTGTCCCTCCCTCGCTGTGTGTGTGTGAGTGTGCGTGACCCTCCCTGGCTATGTGTGTGTGTCTCTCTCCCTCGCTGTGAGTGTGTGCGTCTCTCGCTCGCTGTGTGTGTGTGTGTGTCCCTCCCTCGCTGTGTGTGTGTGTCCCTCCATCGCTGTGTGTGTGTGTCCCTCCATCGCTCTGTGTGTGTGTGTCCCTCCCTCGCTGTGTATGTGTGTCGCTCCCTCGCTATGTGTGTGTGTCCCTCCTTCGCTGTGTGTGTGTGCGTGTCCCTCCCTCGCTGTGTATGTGTGCGTGTCCCTCCCTCGCTGTGTGTGCGTTGCCCTCCCTCGCTGTGTGCGTGTCCCTCCCTCGCTGTGTGTCCGTGTCCCTCCCTCGCTGTGTGCGCGTGTTCCTCCCTCGCTGTGTGCGCGTGTCCCTCCCTCGCTGTGTGCGTGTGCGTGACCCTCCCTGGCTGTGTGTGTGTTTGTCCCACCCTCGCTGTGTATGAGTGTGTGTACCTCCCTCGCTGTGTGTGTGTGTCCCTCCCTCGCTGTGTGTGTGTGTCCCTTCCTCGCTGTGTGTGCGTGTGTGTGTGCGTTAGTGTGCGTGTCCCTCCCTCGCTGTGTGTGTGTGCGTGTCCCTCCCTCGCTGTGTGTGTGTGCGTGTCCCTCACTCGCTGTGTGTGCGTGTCCCTCCCTCGGTGTGTGTGCGTGTCCATCCCTCGCTGTGTGCGCGTGTCCGTCCCTCGCTGTGTGCGCCTGTCCCTCCATCGCTGTGTGTGCGTGTCCCTCCCTCGCTGTGTGCGCGTGTCCCTCCCTCGCTGTGTGTGTGTGAGTGTGCGTGACCCTCCCTGGCTATGTGTGTGTGTCTCTCTCCCTCGCTGTGAGTGTGTGCGTCTCTCGCTCGCTGTGTGTGTGTGTGTGTCCCTCCCTCGCTGTGTGTGTGTGTCCCTCCATCGCTGTGTGTGTGTGTCCCTCCATCGCTCTGTGTGTGTGTGTCCCTCCCTCGCTGTGTGTGTGTGTCCCTCCCTCGCTGTGTGTGTGTGTCCCTTCCTCGCTGTGTGTGCGTGTGTGTGTGCGTTAGTGTGCGTGTCCCTCCCTCGCTGTGTGTGTGTGCGTGTCCCTCCCTCGCTGTGTGTGTGTGCGTGTCCCTCACTCGCTGTGTGTGCGTGTCCCTCCCTCGGTGTGTGTGCGTGTCCCTCCCTCGCTGTGTGCGTGTGTCCATCCCTCGCTGTGTGCGCGTGTCCGTCCCTCGCTGTGTGCGCCTGTCCCTCCCTCGCTGTGTGTGCGTGTCCCTCCCTCGCTGTGTGCGCGTGTCCCTCCCTCGCTGTGTGTGTGTGAGTGTGCGTGACCCTCCCTGGCTATGTGTGTGTGTCTCTCTCCCTCGCTGTGAGTGTGTGCGTCTCTCGCTCGCTGTGTGTGTGTGTGTCCCTCCCTCGCTGTGTATATGTGTGTGTGTCCTTCCCTCCCTCGCTGTGTGTGTGCCCCCTCGCTGTGTGTGTGTGTGTGTCCCCTCTCGCTTTCTGCGCACATGTCCCACCCTCGCTGTGTCTGTGTGTCTCAACCTCGCTGTGTGTGTGCGTGTCCCACCCTCGCTGTGTGTGTGTGTGCGCGGCCCTCTTACTGTGAGTGTGTGTGCCCCTCTTGCAGTGTGTGGGTGTATCCTCCCCTCGCTCTGTATGTATGTGTATGTGTATCACTCACTTACTGTGTGTCTGTGTGTCCCACCCTCGCGTGTGAATATGTGTGTATGTATGTTCCCCTCTCACTGTGTGCGCGTCACTCTTGCTGTGTGTGTGTGTGTGTGTGTGTGTGTGTATGTCCCTCCCTCACTGTGTGTGCGTGTCCCTCCCTCATTGTGTGTGCGTGTCCCTCCCGCGCTGTGTGTGTGCGTGTCCCTCCCGCGCTGTATGTGTGCGTGTCACTCCCGCGCTGTGTGTGTGCGTGTCCCTCCCGCGCTGTGTGTGTGCGTGCCCCTCACGCGCTGTGTGTGTGTGCGTGTCCCTCCCGCGCTGTATGTGTGCGTGTCCCTCCCTCGCTGTGTGTGTGCGTGTCCCTCCATCGCTGTGTGCGCGTGTCCCTCCCTCGCTGTGTGTGTGCGTGTCCATCCCTCGCTGAGTGTGTGCGTGTCCCTCCCTCGCTGTGTGTGTGTGTATCCCTCCCTCGCTGTGTGTGTGCGTATCCTCCCTCGCTGTGTGTGTGTGTGTGTATGTGCGCGTGTCCCTCCCTCGCTGTGTGTGCGTATCCCTCCCTCGCTGTGTGTGCGTGCCCCTCCGTCGTTGTGTTTGTGCATGTCCCACCCTCGCTGTGTGTGCGTGTCCCCCTCACTGTGTGTGTGCGTGTCCCTCACTCGCTGTGTGTGTGTGTGCGTGTCCCTCCCTCGCTGTGTGTGTGTGTGCGTGTCCCTCCTTCGCTGTGTGTGTGTGTGCGTGTCCCTCCCTCGCTCTGTGTGTGTGTGTGTGCGTGTCCCTCCCTCACTGTGTGTGTGTGTGTGTGTGTGTGTCCCTCCCTCGGTGTGTGTGTGTGAGCGTGTCCCTCCCTCGCTGTGTGTGCGTGTCCCTCCCTCGCTGTGTGTGCGTGTTCCTCCCTCGCTGTGTGCGCGTTTCCCTCCCTCGCTGTGTGCGCGTGTACCTCCCACGCTGTGTGCGTGAGTCCCTCCCGCGCTGTGTGCGCGTGTCCCTCCCTCGCTGTGTGCACGTGTCCCTCCATCTCTGTGTGCGCGTGTCCCTCCCTCGCTGTGTGTTTGCATGTCCCTCCCTCGCTGTGTGTGTGCGTATCCCTCCCTCGCTGTGTGTGTGCGTGTCCTCCCTCGCTGTGTGTGTGTGTGTGTGTGTGTGTGTATGTGCGCGTGTCCCTCCCTCGCTGTGTGTGCGTGTCCCTCCCTCGCTGTTTGTGCGTGCCCCTCCGTCGTTGTGTTTGTGCATGTCCCTCCCTCGCTGTGTGTGCGTGTCCCCCTCACTGTGTGTGCGCGTGTCCCTCCCTCGCTGTGTGTGTGTGAGTGTGCGTGACCCTCCCTGGCTATGTGTGTGTGTCTCTCTCCCTCGCTGTGAGTGTGTGCGTCTCTCGCTCGCTGTGTGTGTGTGTGCGTCCCTCCCTCGCTGTGTATATGTGTGTGTGTCCTTCCCTCCCTCGCTGTGTGTGTGTCCCCTCGCTGTGTGTGTGTGTGTGTCCCCTCTCGCTTTCTGAGCACATGTCCCACCCTCGCTGTGTCTGTGTGTCTCAACCTCGCTGTGTGTGTGCGTGTCCCACCCTCGCTGTGTGTGTGTGTGTGCGCGGCCCTCTTACTGTGAGTGTGTGTGCCCCTCTTGCAGTGTGTGGGTGTATCCTCCCCTCGCTCTGTATGTATGTGTATGTGTATCACTCACTTACTGTGTGTCTGTGTGTCCCACCTCGCGAGTGAATATGTGTGTATGTATGTTCCCCTCTCACTGTGTGCGCGTCACTCTTGCTGTGTGTGTGTGTGTGTGTGTGTGTGTATGTCCCTCCCTCACTGTGTGTGCGTGTCCCTCCCTCACTGTGTGTGCGTGTCCCTCCTGCGCTGTGTGTGTGCGTGTCCCTCCCGCGCTGTATGTGTGCGTGTCACTCCCGCGCTGTGTGTGTGCGTGTCCCTCCCGCGCTGTGTGTGTGCGTGTCCCGCCCGCGCTGTGTGTGTGCGTGTCCCTCCCCCGCTGTGTGTGTGCGTGTGTCCCTCCCTCGCTCTGTGTGTGTGTGTGTGTGTGTGTGTGTGTGTGCCTGTCCCTCCCTCGCTGTGTGTGTGCGTGTCCCTCCCTCGATGTGTGTGTGCGTGTCCCACCCTCGCTGTGTGTGTGCGTGTCCCTCCCTTGCTGTGTGTGTGCGTATCCCTCCCTCGCTGTGTGTGTGCGTATCATCCCTCGCTGTGTGTGCGTGTGTGTGTGTGTGTATGTGCGCGTGTCCCTCCCTCGCTGTGTGTGCGTGTCCCTCCCTCGCTGTTTGTGCGTGCCCCTCCGTCGTTGTGTCTGTGCATGACCCTCCCTCGCTGTGTGTGCGTGTCCCCCTCACTGTGTGTGTGCGTGTCCCTCCCTCGCTGTGTGTGCGTGTCCCCCTCACTATGTGTGTGCGTGTCCCTCCCTCGCTGTGTGTGTGTGTGTGTGTGTGTGTGTGTGCGTGTCCCTCCCTCGCTGTGTGTGTGCGCGTGTCCCTCCTTCACTGTGTGTGTGTGTGCGTGTCCCTCCCTCGCTGTGTGTGTGTGTGTGTGTGTGCGTGTCCCTCCCTCGCTGTGTGTGTATGTGCGTGTCCGTCCCTCGGTGTGTGTGTGTGTGCGTGTCCCTCCCTCGCTGTGTGTGCGTGTCCCTCCCTCGCTGTGTGTGCGTGTCCCTCCCTTGCTGTGTGCGCGTGTCCCTCCCTCGCTGTGTGCGCGTGTCCCTCCCACGCTGTGTGCACGTGTCCCTCCCTCGCTGTGTGCGCGTGTCCCTCCCTCGCTGTGTGTGTGCGTGTCCATCCCTCGCTGAGTGTGTGCGTGTCCCTCCCTCGCTGTGTGTGTGTGTATCCCTCCCTCGCTGTGTGTGTGCGTATCCTCCCTCGCTGTGTGTGTGTGTGTGTATGTGCGCGTGTCCCTCCCTCGCTGTGTGTGCGTATCCCTCCCTCGCTGTGTGTGCGTGCCCCTCCGTCGTTGTGTTTGTGCATGTCCCACCCTCGCTGTGTGTGCGTGTCCCCCTCACTGTGTGTGTGCGTGTCCCTCACTCGCTGTGTGTGTGTGTGCGTGTCCCTCCCTCGCTGAGTGTGTGTGTGCGTGTCCCTCCTTCGCTGTGTGTGTGTGTGCGTGTCCCTCCCTCGCTCTGTGTGTGTGTGTGTGCGTGTCCCTCCCTCACTGTGTGTGTGTGTGTGTGTGTGTGTCCCTCCCTCGGTGTGTGTGTGTGAGCGTGTCCCTCCCTCGCTGTGTGTGCGTGTCCCTCCCTCGCTGTGTGTGCGTGTTCCTCCCTCGCTGTGTGCGCGTTTCCCTCCCTCGCTGTGTGCGCGTGTACCTCCCACGCTGTGTGCGCGAGTCCCTCCCTCGCTGTGTGCGCGTGTCCCTCCCTCGCTGTGTGCACGTGTCCCTCCATCTCTGTGTGCGCGTGTCCCTCCCTCGCTGTGTGTTTGCATGTCCCTCCCTCGCTGTGTGTGTGCGTATCCCTCCCTCGCTGTGTGTGTGCGTGTCCTCCCTCGCTGTGTCTGTGTGTGTGTGTGTGTATGTGCGCGTGTCCCTCCCTCGCTGTGTGTGCGTGTCCCTCCCTCGCTGTTTGTGCGTGCCCCTCCGTCGTTGTGTTTGTGCATGTCCCTCCCTCGCTGTGTGTGCGTGTCCCCCTCACTGTGTGTGTGCGTGTCCCTCCCTCGCTGTGTGTGTGTGTGCGTGTCCCTCCCTCGCTGTGTGTGTGTGTGGGTGTCCCTCCCTCTGTGTGTGTGCGTTTCCCTCCATCGCTGTGTGCGCGTGTCCCTCCCTCGCTGTGTGTGCGCGTGTCCCTCCGTCGTTGTGTCTGTGCATGTCCCTCCCTCGCTGTGTGTGCGTGTCCCTCCCTCGCTGTGTGTACGTATCCCTCCCTCGCTGTGTGTGTGCGTATCATCCCTCACTGTGTGTGTGTGTATGTGCGCGTGTCCCTCCATCGCTGTGTGTGCGTGTCCCTCCCTCGCTGTTTGTGCGTGTCCCTCCCTCGCTTTGTGTGAGCGTGTCCTTCCCTCGCTGTGTGTGAGCGTGTCCCTCCCTCGCTGTGTGTGAGCGCGTCCCTCCCTCTTTGTGTTTAAACGTGTCCCTCCCTCGCTGTGTGTGAGCGTGTCCCTCCCTCGCTGTGTTTGTGCGTGTCCCTCCCTCGTTGTGTTTGTGCGTGTCCCTCCCTCGCTGTGTGTGTGTGTGCGTGTCCCTATCTCGCTGTGTGTGTGTGTGCGTGTCCCTCCCTCGCTGTGTGTGTGTGTGTGTGCGTGTCCCTCCTTCGCTGTGTGTGTGTGTGCGTGTCTCTCCCTCGCTGTGTGTGTGTGTGTGTGTGTGTGTGCGCGTGTCCCTCCCTCGCTGTGTGTGTGTGTCCCTCCCTCGTTGTGTGTGCGTTTCCCTCCCTCGGTGTGTGTGCGTGTCCCTCCCTCGCTGTGTGCGCGTGTTCCTCCCTCGCTGTGTGTGTTTCCCTCCCTCACTGTGTGTGTGTGTCCCTCCCTCGCTGTGTGTGCGTGTCCCTCCCTCGCTAAGTTTGTGTGTGTCCCTCCCTCGCTGAGTTTGTGTGTGTCACTTCCTCGCTGAATTTGTGTGTGTCCCTCCCTCGCGGAGATTGTGTGTGTCCCTCCCTCGCTGAGTTTGTACGTGTCCCTCCCTCGCTGAGTTTGTGCGTGTGCCTCCCTCGCTGTCTATGTGCACGTGTCCCTCCCTCGCTGTGTGTGTGTGTGCGTATCCCTCCCTCGCTGTGTGTGCGTGTCCCTCCTTCGCTGTGTGCGTGTCCCTCCCACGCTGTGCGCGTGTCCCTCCCTCGCTGTGTGCGTGTGTCCCACCCTCGCTGTCTGCGTGTGTCCCTCCCTCGCGGTTGCATGTCCCTCCTTCGCTGTCTGTGTGTGTCCATCCATCGCTGGGTTTGTGCGTGTCCCTCCCTCGCTGTGTGTGTGTGTGTATGTCCCTCCCTGGCTATGTGTGTGTGTGTGTGTCTCTCTCTCCCTCGTTGTGAGTGTGTGCGTCTCTCCCTCGCTGTGAGTGTGTGCGTCTCTCCCTCGCTGTGAGTGTGTGCGTCTCTCCCTCGCTGTCAGTGTGTGCGTTTCTCACTCGCTGTGAGTGTGTGCGTCTCTCACTCGCTGTGAGTGTGTGCATCTCTCACTCGCCGTGAGTGTGTGCGTCTCTCACTCGCTGTGTGTGTGCGTCTCTCACTCGCTGTGTGTGTGAGTCCCTCCCTCCCTTACTGTGTGTGCGTGTCCCTCCCTCGCTGTGTGTGCGTATCCCTCCCTCGCTGTGTGTGAGCGAGTCCCTCCGTCGATGTCTGTGAGCGTGTCCCTCCCTCGCTGTGTGTGAGCGTGTCCCTCCCTCGCTGTGTGTGCGTGTGTCCGTCCCTCGTTGTGTTTGTGTGTGTCCTACCCTCGATGTGTGTGCGTGTCCCCCTCACTGTGTGTTTGTGTGTGTGCGTGTCCCTCCCTCGCTGTGTGTGTGTGTGCGTGTCCCTCCTTCGCTGTGTGTGTGCGTCCGTGTCCCTCCCTCGCTGTGTGTGTGTGAATGTGTGCGTTTCCCTCCCTCGCTGTGTGTGCGTGTCCCTCTCTCGCTGTGTGTGTGCCTGTCCCTCTCTCGCTGTGTGTGTGCGTGTCGCTCCTCGCTGTGTGTGTGCGTGTCCCTCCCTCGCTGTGTGTGTGTGTCCCTCCCTCGCTGAGTTTGTGTGTGTCCCTCCCTCGCTGAATTTGTGTGTGTCCCTCCCTCGCCGAGTTTGTGTGTGTCCCTCCCTCGCTGAGTTTGTGCGTGTCCCTCCCTCGCTGAGTTTGTGCGTGTCCCTTCCTCGCTGTGTATGTGCACGTGTCCCTCCCTCGCTGTGTGTGTGTGCGTATCCCTCCCTTATTGTGTGTGCGTGTTCCTCCTTCGCTGTGTGTGCGTGTGTGTTTGTGCATGTCCCTCCCTCGCTGTGTGCGTGTCCCTCCCTCGCTGTGTGCGTGTCCCTCCCTGGCTGTGTGCGTGTGTCCCTCCCTCGCTGTGTTCATGTCCCTCCTTCGCTGTGTGTGTGTGTGTCCCTCCCTCGCTGAGTTTGTGCGAGTCCCTCCCTCGCTGTGTGTGTGTGTGTATGTCCCTCCCTGGCTGTGTGTGTGTGTGCGTCTCTCTCTCTCCCTCGCTGTGAGTGTGTGCGTCTCTCCCTCGCTGTGAGTGTGTGCGTCTCTCCCTCGCTGTGAGTGTGTGCGTCTCTCACTCGCTGTGAGTGTGTGCGTCTCTCATTCGCTGCGAGTGTGTGCGTCTCTCACTCGCCATGAGTGTGCGCGTCTCTCACTCGCTGTGTGTGTGAGTCCCTCCCTCCCTTACTGTGTGTGCGTGTCCCTATCTCGCTGTGTGTGTGTTTGCGTGTCCCTCCCTCGCTGTGTGTGTGTGTGTGCGTGTCCCTCCTTCGCTGTGTGTGTGTGTGTGTGTGTGCGTGTGTGCGCGTGTCCCTCCCTCGCTGTGTGTGTGTGTGTGTGTGCGTGTCCCTCCCTCGCTGTGTGTGTGTGTCCCTCCCTCGCTGTGTGTGCGTTTCCCTCCCTCGGTGTGTGTGCGTGTCCCTCCCTCGCTGTGTGCGCGTGTTCCTCCCACGCTGTGTGTGTTTCCCTCCCTCACTGTGTGTGTGTGTCCCTCCCTCGCTGTGTGTGCGTTTCCCTCCCTCGCTGAGTTTGTGTGTGTCCCTCCCTCGCTGAGTTTGTGTGTGTCACTTCCTCGCTGAATTTGTGTGTGTCCCTCCCTCGCGGAGATTGTGTGTGTGCGTGTCCCTCCCTCGCTGTGTGTGCGTATCCCTCCCTCTCTGTGTGTGCGTGTCGCTCCCTCGCTGTGTGTGCGTGTCCCTCCCTCGCTGTGTGCGCGTGTCCCTCCCTCGCTCTGTGCGCGTGTCCCTCCCTTGCTGTGTGCGCGTGTCCCTCCCTCGCTGTGTGTGCGTATCCCTCCCTCACTGTGTGTGTGTGTTTGTGTGTGTGTGTCCCTCCCTCGCTGTGTGTGTGTGTTTTGTGTGTGTGTGTCTCTCCCTCCCTCACTGTGTTTGCGTGTCCCTCCCTCGCTGTGTGTGCGTGTCCCTCCCTCGCTGTGTGTGTGCCTGTCCCTCCCTCGCTGTGTGTATGCGTGTCCCTCCCTCGCTGTGTGTGTGCGTGTCCCTCCCTCGTTGTGTGTGTGCGTGTCCCTCCTTCGCTGTGTGCGTGCGTGTCCCTCCCTCGCTGTGTCCGTGTCCCTCCCTCGCTGTGTGTGCGTGTCCCTCCTTCGATGTGTGTGTGTGTGTGTGTGTCCCTCCCTCGCTGTGTGTGTGTGTGTGCTTGTTCCTCCCTCACTGTGTGTGTGTGTGTGTCTCACTCGCTCTGTGTGTGCATGTCCTT
Organism: Chiloscyllium plagiosum; assembly: GCF_037043375.1. Lineage (NCBI taxonomy): Eukaryota > Metazoa > Chordata > Chondrichthyes > Orectolobiformes > Hemiscylliidae > Chiloscyllium > Chiloscyllium plagiosum. The sequence continues at coordinate 54,759,815 of NW_028270175.1, forward strand.
CCCTCGCTGTGTGTGAGCGTGTCCCTCCCTCGCTGTGTGTGCGTGAACCTCCCTCGCTGTGTGTGAGTGTACCTCCCTCGCTGTGTGTGAGTGTCCCTCCCTCGCTCTGTGTGTGCGTGTCCCTCCCTCGCTCTGTGTGTGTGTGTGTGTGTGTGTGTGTGTCCCTCCCTCGCTGTGTGTGTGTGTGTTTGTTCCTCTCTCGCTGTGTGTGTGTGTTCCTCCCTCACTGTGTGTGTGTGTGTGTGTCCCCTCGCTGTGTGTGTGTCTCTACCCTCTCGCTTTCTGAGCACTTGTCCCACCCTCGCTGTGTCTGCGTGTTTCAACCTCGCTGTGTGTGTGTGTGTGTGCCGGTCTTGCTGTGAGTGTATGTGCCCCTCTTGCAGTGTGTGAGGGCATCCCTCCTCGCTCTGTATATGTGTTTATGCGTATCACTCACTCACTGTGTGTCTGTGTGTCCCTCAAACGCTGTGTGAGGATGTGTGTGTGCATGTCCCTCTCTCACTGTGTGCGCGTCACTCTTGCTGTGTGTATCCCTCATGCTGTGTGTGTGTGTCCCTCCCTCACTATGTGTGCTAGTCCCTCCCTCGCTGTATGTGTGTATGTGTGTATCCCTCCCTCGCTGTGTGTGTGTGTTCCTCCCTCGCTGTGTGTGTGTCCCAGCCTCGCTGTATGTGTGTATGTGTGTATCCATCCCTCGTTGTGTGTGTATGTTCCTCCCTCGCTGTGTGTGTGTCCCAGCCTCGCTGTGTGTGTGTCCCGCCCTCGCTGTGTGTGTGCATCCCTCCCTCGCTGTGTGTGTGTGTCCCTCCCTCGCTGAGTTTGTGTGTGTCCCTCCCTCGCTGAATTTGTGTGTGTCCCTCCCTCGCTGTGTGTATGTGCGTGTCCCTCCCTGGCTATGTGTGTTTGTTCCTCCCTCGCTGTGTGTGTGTGTGTGTGTGTGTGTGTGTCCCTCCCTCGCTGTGTGTGTGTCCCTCCCTCGCTGTGTGTGTGTGTGTGTGTGTGTCCCTCCCTCGCTGTGTGCGTGCGTGTCCCTCCCTTGCTGTGTGTGCGTGTCCCCCCTTCCGGGTATGCGTGCGAGTCCCTCCCGCGCTGTGTGTGTGTGTGTGTCCCTCTCTCGCTGTGTTTGTGTCCCTCCCTCTCTGTGTGTGTGTCCCTCCCTCGCAGTGTGTGTGTGTACCTCCCTCGCTGTGTGTGTGTATGTGTGTATCCCTCCCTCGCTGTGTGTGTGTGTTCCTCCCTCGCTGTGTGTGTGTGTCCCACCCTCGCTGTGTGTGTGTCCCGCCCTCGCTGTGTGTGTGTATCCCTCCCTCGCTGTGTGTGTGTGTCCCTCCCTCGCTGAGTTTGTGTGTGTCCCTCCCTCGCCGAATTTGTGTGTGCGTGTCCCTCACTACCTGGCTATGTGTGTGTGTGTGTGTCTCGCCCTCGCTGTTAGAGTGTGTGTCTCTCACTCGGTGTGTGTGTTTGTGTGTGTGTGTCCCTCCCTCGCTGTGTGTGTGTGTTTTGTGTGTGTGTGTCTCTCCCTCCCTCACTGTGTTTGCGTGTCCCTCCCTGGCTGTGTGTGCGTGTCCCTCCCTCGCTGTGTGTGTGCCTGTCCCTCCCTCGCTGTGTGTATGCGTGTCCCTCCCTCGCTGTGTGTGTGCGTGTCCCTCCCTCGTTGTGTGTGTGCGTGTCCCTCCTTCGCTGTGTGCGTGCGTGTCCCTCCCTCGCTGTGTTTGTGCGTATCCCTCCCTCGCTGTGTGTGCGTTTCCCTACCTCACTGTGTGTGTGTCCATCCCTCGCTGTGTGTGTGTGTCCCTCCCTCGCTGTGTGTGTGTGTGTGTGTGTGGGTGTGTGTATGTGTCCCTCCCTGGCTATGTGTGTTTGTCCCTCCCTCTGTGTGTGTGTGTGCGTGTGTGTGTGTGTGTTTGTGTGTGTGTAGCTCCATCGCTGTGTGTCCCTCCCTCGATGTGTGCGTGTGTGTCCCTCCCTTGCTGTGTGTGCGTGTCCCTCCTTCTGGGTATGCATGCGTGTCCCTCCCGCGCTGTGTGTGTATGAGTGTCCCTCCCTCGCTGTGTGTGTGTGTGTGTGTGATTCCCTCCCTCGCTGTGTGTGACCCTCCCTCGCTGTGTGTGTGTCCCTCCCTCGCTGTGTGCGTGCGTGTCCCTCCCGAACTGTGTATGTGTGTACCCCCTTCTGGGTGTGCGTGCGTGTCCCTCCCGCGCTGTGTGTGTGTGTCCCTCCCTCGCTGTGTGTGTGTTCCTCCCTCGCTGTGTGTGTGTGTGTCCTTCCCTCGCTGTGTGTGTGTGTCCCTCCCTCGCTGTGTGTGTGTCCCTCCCTCGCTGAGTTTGTGTGTCCCGCCCTCACTGTGTGTGTGTGTGCGTGTCCCTCCCTCGCTGTGTGCGTGTCCCTCACTCGCTGTGTGTGCGTGTCCCTCCTTCGCTGTGTGTGTGTGTGTGTGTGTGTGTGTGTCACTCCCTCGCTGTGTGTGTGTTCCTCCCTCGCTGTGTGTGTGTGTTCCTCCCTCGCTGTGTGTGTGTGTTCCTCCCTCGCTGTGTGTGTGTGTCACACCCTCGCTGTGTGTGTGTCCCGCCCTCGCTGTGTGTGTGTCCCTCCCTCGCTGTGTGTGTGTGTCCCTCCCTCGCTGAGTTTGTGTGTCCCTCCCATGCTGACTTTGTGTGTCTGGCTACCTCGCTGTGTGTGTGTGCGTGTCCATCCTTCGCTGTGTGTGCGTGTGTGTGTGTGTGTCCCTCTCTCGCTGTGTTTGTGTCCCTCCCTCGCTGTGTGTGTGTTCCTCCCTCGCAGTGTGTGTGTGTACCTCCCTCGCTGTGTGTGTGTATGTGTGTATCCCTCCCTCGCTGTGTGTGTGTGTTCCTCCCTCGCTGTGTGTGTGTGTCCCACCCTCGCTGTGTGTGTGTCCCGACCTCGCTGTGTGTGTGTATCCCTCCCTCGCTGTATGTGTGTGTCCCTCCCTCGCTGAGTTTGTGTGTGACCCTCCCTCGCTGAATTTGTGTGTGTCCCTCCCTCGCTGTGTGTGTGTGCGTGTCCCTCCCTCCCTGGCTATGTGTGTGTGTGTGTCTCGCCCTCGCTGTTAGAGTGTGTGTCTCTCACTCGGTGTGTGTGTCCCTCCCTCGCTGTGTGTGTGTGTTTTGTGTGTGTGTGTCCCTCCCTCCCTCACTGTGTGTGCGTGTCCCTCCCTCGCTGTGTGTGCGTGTCCCTCCCTCGCTGTGTGTGTGCCTGTCCCTCCCTCGCTGTGTGTGTGCGTGTCTCTCCCTCGCTGTGTGTGTGCGTGTCCCTTCCTCGCTGTGTGTGTGCGTGTCCCTCCTTCGTTGTGTGTGTGCGTGTCCCTCCCTCGCTGTGTTTGTGCGTATCCCTCCCTCGCTGTGTGTGCGTTTCCCTACCTCACTGTGTGTGTGTCCATCCCTCGCTGTGTGTGTGTGTCCCTCCCTCGCTGTGTGTGTGTGTGTGTGTGGGTGTGTGTATGTGTCCCTCCCTGGCTATGTGTGTTTGTCCCTCCCTGGCTCTGTGTGTGTGTGTGTGTGTGTGTCCCTCCATCGCTGTGTGTGTGTGTCCTTCCCTCGCTGTGTGCGTGCGTGTTCTCCCTTGCTGTGTGTGCGTGTCCCCCCTTCTGGTATGCATGCGTGTCCCTCCCGCGCTGTGTGTGTACGAGTGTCCCTCCCTCGCTGTGTGTGTGTGTGTGTGTGTTTCCCTCCCTCGCTGTGTGTGACCCTCCCTCGATGTGTGTGTTTCCCTCCCTCGCTGTGTGCGTGCGTGTCCCTCCCTTACTGTGTGTGTGTGTGTACCCCCGTCTGGGTGTGCGTGCGTGTCCCTCCCGCGCTGTGTGTGTGTCCCTCCCTCGCTGTGTGTGTGTGTGTGTGTCCCTCCCTCGCTGTTTGCGTGCGTGTCCCTCCCTTGCTGTGTGTGCGTGTCCCCCCTTCCGGGTATGCGTGCGAGTCCCTCCCGCGCTGTGTGTGTGTGTGTGTCCCTCTCTCGCTGTGTTTGTGTCCCTCCCTCGCTGTGTGTGTGTTCCTCCCTCGCAGTGTGTGTGTGTACCTCCCTCGCTGTGTGTGTGTATGTGTGTATCCCTCCCTCGCTGTGTGTGTGTGTTCCTCCCTCGCTGTGTGTGTGTGTCCCACCCTCGCTGTGTGTGTGTCCCGACCTCGCTGTGTGTGTGTATCCCTCCCTCGCTGAGTTTGTGTGTGACCCTCCCTCGCTGAATTTGTGTGTGTCCCTCCCTCGCTGTGTGTGTGTGCGTGTCCCTCCCTCCCTGGCTATGTGTGTGTGTGTGTGTGTGTCTCGCCCTCGCTGTTAGAGTGTGTGTCTCTCACTCGGTGTGTGTGTTTGTGTGTGTGTGTCCCTCCCTCGCTGTGTGTGTGTGTTTTGTGTCTGTGTGTCCCTCCCTCCCTCACTGTGTGTGCGTGTCCCTCCCTCGCTGTGTGTGCGTGTCCCTCCCTCGCTGTGTGTGTGCCTGTCCCTCCCTCGCTGTGTGTGTGCGTGTCCCTCCTTCGCTGTGTGTGTGCGTGTCCCTCCCTCGCTGTGTTTGTGCGTATCCCTCCCTCGCTGTGTGTGCGTTTCCCTACCTCACTGTGTGTGTGTCCATCCCTCGCTGTGAGTGTGTGTCCCTCCCTCGCTGTGTGTGTGTGTGTGAGGGTGTGTGTATGTGTCCCTCCCTGGCTATGTGTGTTTGTCCCTCCCTCGCTCTGTGTGTGTGTGTGTGTGTGTGTGTGTGTCCCTCCATCGCTGTGTGTGTGTGTCCCTCCCTCGCTGTGTGCGTGTCCCTCCCTTGCTGTGTGTGCATGTCCCCCCTTCTGGGTATGCATGCGTGTCCCTCCCGCGCTGTGTGTGTACGAGTGTCCCTCCCTCGCTGTGTTTGTGTGTGTGTGTGTTTCCCTCCCTCGCTGTGTGTGACCCTCCCTCGCTGTGTGTGTTTCCCTCCCTCGCTGTGTGCGTGCGTGTCCCTCCCTTACTGTGTGTGTGTGTGTACCCCCTTCTGGGTGTGCGTGCGTGTCCCTCCCGCGCTGTGTGTGTGTGTGTCCTTCCCTCGCTGTGTGTGTGTGTGTCCTTCCCTCGCTGTGTGTGTCCCTCCCTCGCTGAGTTTGTGTGTGTCCCACCCTCACTGTGTGTGTGTGTGCGTGTCCCTCCCTCGCTGTGTGCGTGTCCCTCCCTCGCTGTGTGTGCGTGTCCCTCCTTCGCTGTGTGTGTGTGTGTGTGTGTCACTCATCGCTGTGTGTGTGTGTTCCTCCCTCGCTGTGTGTGTGTGTTCCTCCCTCGCTGTGTGTGTGTGTGTTCCTCCCTCGCTGTGTGTGTGTGTGTGTGTGTCCCTCCCTCGCTGTGTGTGCGTGTCCCTCCCTCGCTGTGAGTGGGTGTCCCTCCCTCGCTGTGTTCATGTGTCCCTCCCTCGCTGTGTCCGTGTCCCTCCCTCGCTGTGTGTGCGTGTCCCTCCTTCGATGTGTGTGTGTGTGTGTGTGTGTGTCCCTCCCTCGCTGTGTGTGTGTGCTTGTTCCTCCCTCACTGTGTGTGTGTGTCTCACTCGCTCTGTGTGTGCATGTCCTTCCCTCGCTGTGTGTGAGCGTGTCCCTCCCTCGCTGTGTGTGCGTGAACCTCCCTCGCTGTGTGTGAGTGTACCTCCCTCGCTGTGTGTGAGTGTCCCTCCCTCGCTGTGTGTGCGTGTCCCTCCCTCGCTCTGTGTGTGTGTGTTTGTTCCTCTCTCGCTGTGTGTGTGTGTTCCTCCCTCACTGTGTGTGTGTGTGTGTGTGTCCCCTCGCTGTGTGTGTGTCTCTACCCTCTCGCTTTCTGAGCACTTGTCCCACCCTCGCTGTGTCTGCGTGTTTCAACCTCGCTGTGTGTGTGTGTGTGTGCCGGTCTTGCTGTGAGTGTATGTGCCCCTCTTGCAGTGTGTGAGGGCATCCCTCCTCGCTCTGTATATGTGTTTATGCGTATCACTCACTCACTGTGTGTCTGTGTGTCCCTCAAACGCTGTGTGAGGATGTGTGTGTGCATGTCCCTCTCTCACTGTGTGCGCGTCGCTCTTGCTGTGTGTATCCCTCATGCTGTGTGTGTGTGTCCCTCCCTCACTATGTGTGCTAGTCCCTCCCTCGCTGTATGTGTGTATGTGTGTATCCCTCCCTCGCTGTGTGTGTGTGTTCCTCCCTCGCTGTGTGTGTGTCCCAGCCTCGCTGTATGTGTGTATGTGTGTATCCCTCCCTCGTTGTGTGTGTATGTTCCTCCCTCGCTGTGTGTGTGTCCCAGCCTCGCTGTGTGTGTGTCCCGCCCTCGCTGTGTGTGTGCATCCCTCCCTCGCTGTGTGTGTGTGTCCCTCCCTCGCTGAGTTTGTGTGTGTCCCTCCCTCGCTGAATTTGTGTGTGTCCCTCCCTCGCTGTGTGTGTGTGCGTGTCCCTCCCTGGCTATGTGTGTTTGTTCCTCCCTCGCTGTGTGTGTGTGTGTGTGTGTGTGTGTGTCCCTCCCTCGCTGTGTGTGTGTCCCTCCCTCGCTGTGTGTGTGTGTGTGTGTGTGTCCCTCCCTCGCTGTGTGCGTGCGTGTCCCTCCCTTGCTGTGTGTGCGTGTCCCCCCTTCTGGGTATACGTGCGAGTCCCTCCCGCGCTGTGCGTGTGTGTGTGTCCCTCCCTCTCTGTGTGTGTGTCCCTCCCTCGCAGTGTGTGTGTGTACCTCCCTCGCTGTGTGTGTGTATGTGTGTATCCCTCCCTCGCTGTGTGTGTGTGTTCCTCCCTCGCTGTGTGTGTGTGTCCCACCCTCGCTGTGTGTGTGTCCCGCCCTCGCTGTGTGTGTGTATCCCTCCCTCGCTGTGTGTGTGTGTCCCTCCCTCGCTGAGTTTGTGTGTGTCCCTCCCTCGCTGAATTTGTGTGTGCGTGTCCCTCACTACCTGGCTATGTGTGTGTGTGTGTGTCTCGCCCTCGCTGTTAGAGTGTGTGTCTCTCACTCGGTGTGTGTGTTTGTGTGTGTGTGTCCCTCCCTCGCTGTGTGTGTGTGTTTTTTGTGTGTGTGTCTCTCCCTCCCTCACTGTGTTTGCGTGTCCCTCCCTCGCTGTGTGTGCGTGTCCCTCCCTCGCTGTGTGTGTGCCCGTCCCTCCCTCGCTGTGTGTATGCGTGTCCCTCCCTCGCTGTGTGTGTGCGTGTCCCTCCCTCGTTGTGTGTGTGCGTGTCCCTCCTTCGCTGTGTGCGTGCGTGTCCCTCCCTCGCTGTGTTTGTGCGTATCCCTCCCTCACTGTGTGTGCGTTTCCCTACCTCACTGTGTGTGTGTCCATCCCTCGCTGTGTGTGTGTGTCCCTCCCTCGCTGTGTGTGTGTGTGTGTGTGGGTGTGTGTATGTGTCCCTCCCTGGCTATGTGTGTTTGTCCCTCCCTCTGTGTGTGTGTGTGCGTGTGTGTGTGTGTGTTTGTGTGTGTGTAGCTCCATCGCTGTGTGTCCCTCCCTCGATGTGTGCGTGTGTGTCCCTCCCTTGCTGTGTGTGCGTGTCCCTCCTTCTGGGTATGCATGCGTGTCCCTCCCGCGCTGTGTGTGTATGAGTGTCCCTCCCTCGCTGTGTGTGTGTGTGTGTGTGTGTGTGTGATTCCCTCCCTCGCTGTGTGTGACCCTCCCTCGCTGTGTGTGTGTCCCTCCCTCGCTGTGTGCGTGCGTGTCCCTCCCTTACTGTGTATGTGTGTACCCCCTTCTGGGTGTGCGTGCGTGACCCTCCCGCGCTGTGTGTGTGTGTCCCTCCCTCGCTGTGTTTGTGTTCCTCCCTCGCTGTGTGTGTGTGTGTCCTTCCCTCGCTGTGTGTGTGTGTCCCTCCCTCGCTGTGTGTGTGTCCCTCCCTCGCTGAGTTTGTGTGTCCCGCCCTCACTGTGTGTGTGTGTGCGTGTCCCTCCCTCGCTGTGTGCGTGTCCCTCCCTCGCTGTGTGTGCGTGTCCCTCCTTCGCTGTGTGTGTGTGTGTGTGTGTGTCACTCCCTCGCTGTGTGTGTGTTCCTCCCTCGCTGTGTGTGTGTGTTCCTCCCTCGCTGTGTGTGTGTGTTCCTCCCTCGCTGTGTGTGTGTGTCACACCCTCGCTGTGTGTGTGTCCCGCCCTCGCTGTGTGTGTGTCCCTCCCTCGCTGTGTGTGTGTGTCCCTCCCTCGCTGAGTTTGTGTGTCCCTCCCATGCTGACTTTGTGTGTGTGGCTCCCTCGCTGTGTGTGTGTGCGTGTCCCTCCCTCGCTGTGTGTGTGTGCGTGTCCCTCCCTCGCTGTGTGTGTGCGTGTCCCTCCCTCGCTATGTGTGCGTATGTGTGTGTGCGTGTCCCCCCTCGCTGTGTGCGTGTCCCTCCCTCGCTGTGTGCGTGTGTCCCTCCCTCGCTGTGTGTGTTTGTGTCCCTCCCTCGCTGTGTGTGTGTGTGTCCCTCCCTCGCTGTGTGGGCGTGTCCCTTCCTAGCTGTGTGTGCGTGTCCCTCCCTCGCAGTTTGCATGTGTCCCTCCCTCGCTGTGTGCGTGGCCCTCCCTCGCTGTGTGTGCGTGTGCGTGTCCCTCCCTCGCTATGTGTGCGTGTGTGTGTGTGCGTGTCCCTCCCTCGGTGTGTGCGTGTCCCTCCCTCGCTGTGTGCGTGTGTCCCTCCATCGCTGTGTGCGTGTGTCCCTCCCTCGCTGTGTGTGTGTGTGTGTGTCCCTCCCTCGCTGTGTGTGTGCGTGTGTCCCTCCCTCGCTGTGTGTGCGTATGTGTGTGTGCATGTCCCCCCCTCGCTGTGTGCGTGTCCCTCCCTCGCTGTGTGCGTGTGTCCCTCCCTCGCTGTGTGCGTGTGTCCCTCCCTCTCTGTGTGTGTGTGTCCCTCCCTCGCTGTGTGGGCGTGTCCCTTCCTCGCTGTGTGTGCGTGTCCCTCCCTCGCAGTTTGCATGTATCCCTCCCTCGCTGTGTGCGTGGCCCTCCCTCGCTGTGTGTGCGTGTCCCTCCTTCGATGTGTGTGTGTGTGTGTCCCTCCCTCGCTGTGTGTGTGTGTGCGTGTCCCTCCCTCGCTGTGTGTGTGTGTGTGTGTGCGTGTCCCTCCCTCGGTGTGTGCGTGTCCCTCCCTTGCTGTGTGCGTGTGTCCCTCCCTCGCTGTGTGCGTGTGTCCCTCCCTCGCTGTGTGTGTGTCCCTCCCTCGCTGTGTGTGCGTGTCCCTCCCTCGCTGTGTGTGCGTGTCCGTCCCTCGCAGTTTGCATGTGTCCCTCCCTCGCTGTGTGCGTGGCCCTCCCTCGCTGTGTGTGCGTGTCCCTCCTTCGATGTGTGTGTGTGTGTGTGTCCCTCCCTCGCTGTGTGTGTGTGTGTGTGTCCCTCCCTCGCTGTGTGTGTGTGTCCCTCCCTCGCTGTGTGCGTGTGTCCCTCCCTCGCTGTGTGCGTGTGTCCCTCCCTCGCTGTGTGTGTGTCCCTCCCTCGCTGTCTGTGCGTGTCCCTCCCTCGCTGTGTGTGCGTCTCCCTCCCTCGCTGTGTGCATGTGTCCCTCCCTGACTGTGTGTGTGTGTGTGTGCGTGTCCCTCCCTCGCTGTGTGTGCGTGTCCCTCCTTCGATGTGTGTGTGTGTGTCCCTCCCTCACTGTGTGTGTGTGTGTGCGTGTGTGTGTGTGTCCCTCCCTCGCTGTGTGTGAGCGTGTCCCTCCCTCGCTGTGTGTGCGTGATCCTCCCTCGCTGTGTGTGAGTGTACCTCCCTCGCTGTGTGTGAGTGTCCCTCCCTCGCTGTGTGTGCGTGTCCCTCCCTCGCTGTGTGTGAGCGTGTCCCTCCCTCGCTGTGTGTGCGTGATCCTCCCTCGCTGTGTGTGAGTGTACCTCCCTCGCTGTGTGTGAGTGTGTTTGTTCCTCTCTCGCTGTGTGTGTGTGTTCCTCCGTCACTGTGTGTGTGTGTGTGTCCCCTCGCTGTGTGTGTGTCTCTACCCTCTCGCTTTCTGAGCACTTGTCCCACCCTCGCTGTGTCTGCGTGTTTCAACCTCGCTGTGTGTGTGTGTGTGTGCCCCTCTTGCTGTGAGTGTGTGTGCCCCTCTTGCAGTGTCTCCCTCGCTCTGTGTGTGCGTGTCCTTCCCTCGCTGTGTGTGAGCGTGTCCCTCCCTCGCTGTGTGTGCGTGATCCTCCCTCGCTGTGTGTGAGTGTACCTCCCTCGCTGTGTGTGAGTGTCCCTCCCTCGCTGTGTGTGCGTGTCCCTCCCTCGCTGTGTGTGTGTGTGTGTGTGTGTGTGTGTCCCTCCCTCGCCGTGTATGTGTGTGTTTGTTCCTCTCTCGCTGTGTGTGTGTGTTCCTCCCTCACTGTGTGTGTGTGTGTCCCCTCGCTGTGTGTGTGTCTCTACCCTCTCGCTTTCTGAGCACTTGTCCCACCCTCGCTGTGTCTGCGTGTTTCAACCTCGCTGTGTGTGTGTGTGTGTGCCTCTCTTGCTGTGAGTGTGTGTGCCCCTCTTGCAGTGTGTGAGGGCATCTCCCCTCGCTCTGTATATGTGTTTATGCGTATCGCTCACTCACTGTGTGTCTGTGTGTCCCTCACTCGCTGTGTGAGGATGTGTGTGTGCATGTCCCTCTCTCACTGTGTGCGCGTCGCTCTTGCTGTGTGTATCCCTCATGCTGAGTGTGTGTGTGTCCCTCCCTCATTATGTGTGCGAGTCCCTCCCTCGAGTTTGCGTGTGTCCCTCCCTTGCTGTGTGTGTGCGTGTCCCACCCTTGCTGTGTGTGTGCGTGTCCCTCCATCGCTGTGTGTGTGTGTGTGTGTGTGTGTGTCCCTCCCTCGCTGTGTGTGTGTGTCCCTCCCTCGCTGTGTGTGTGTGTGTCCTTCCCTCCCTGTATGTGCGCGTGTCCCTCCCTCACTGTGTGTGTGTTAGTGTCCCTCCCTCGCTGTGTGTGTGGGAGTCCCTCCCTCGCTGTGTGTGCGTGCGTGTCCCTCCCTCGCTGTGTGCGTGTGTGTCCCTCCCTTGCAGTGTGTGCGTGTCCCTCCCTTGCTGTGTGTGCGTGTCCCCCCTTCTGGGTGTGTGTTCCTCCCTCGCTGTGTGTGTGTGTGTGTGTGTGTCCCGCCCTCGCTGTGAGTGTGTGTGTGTGTGTGTGTGTGTGTGTGTGTGTCCCTCCCTCGCTGTGTGCGTGCGTGTCCCTCCCTTGCTGTGTGTGCGTGTCCCCCCTTCTGGGTATGCGTGCGTGTCCCTCCCGCGCTGTGTGTGTCCCTCTCTCGCTGTGTGTGTGTCCCTCTCTCGCTGTGTGTGTGTCCCTCCCTCGCTGTGTATGTGTCCCACCCTCGCAGTTTGTGTGTACCTCCCTCGCTGTGTGTGTGTCCCTCCCTCGGTGTGTGTGTGTGTGTGTCCCTCCCTCGGTGTGTGTGTGTGTGTGTCCCTCACTCGCTGTGTGTGTGTGTCCCTCCCTCGCTGTGTGCGTGTGTGTGCGTGTCCCTCCCTCGCTGTGTGTGTGTGCGTGTCCCACCCTCCCTGGCTATGTGTGTGTGTGTATGTCCCTCCCTCGCTGTGTGCGTGTGTCCCACCCTTGCTGTGCGTGTGTCCCTCCCTCGCTGTGTGTGCGTGTCCCTCCGTCGCTGTATGTGCGTGTCCCTCCCTCGCTGTGTGTGCGTGTCCCTCCCTCACTGTCTGTGAGCGTGTCCCTCCCTCGCTGTGTGTGAGCGTGTCCCTCCCTCGCTGTGTGTGAGCGTGTCCCTCCCTCGCTGTGTTTGACCGTGTCCCTCCCTCGCTGTGTTTGTGCATGTCCCTTCCTTGTTGGGTGTGTGCGTGTCCCTCCCTCTCTGTGTGCGTGTCCCTCCCTCGCTGTGTGCGTGTGTCCCTCCCTCGCTGTGTGCGTGTGTGACCCTCCCTTGCAGTGTGTGCGTGTCCCTCCCTTGCTGTGTGTGCGTGTCCCCCCTTCTGGGTGTGTGTTCCTCCCTCACTGTGTGTGTGTGTGTGTGTGTGTGTGTGTGTGTGTGTGTGTGTGTCCCTCCCTCGCTGTGTGTGTGTGTGTGTGTGTGTCCCTCCCTCGCTGTGTGCATGCGTGTCCCTCCCTTGCTGTGTGTGCGTGTCCCCCCTTCTGGGTATGCGTGCGTGTCCCTCCCGTGCTGTGTGTGTGTCCCTCTCTTGCTGTGTGTGTATCCCTCTCTCGCTGTGTGTGTGTCCCTCTCTCGCTGTGTGTGTATCCCTCCCTCGCTGTGTGTGTGTCACTCCCTCGCAGTTTGTGTGTACCTCCCTCGCTGTGTGTGTGTCCCTCCCTCGGTGTGTGTGTGTGTGTGTGTGTCCCTCCCTCGGTGTGTGTGTGTGTGTGTCCCTCACTCGCTGTGTGTGTGTGTCCCTCCCTCGCTGTGTACGTGTGTGTGCGTGTCCCTCCCTCGCTGTGTTTGTGTGCGTGTCCCTCCCTCCCTGGCTATGTGTGTGTGTGTGTATGTCCCTCCCTCGCTGTGTGCGTGTGTCCCTCCCTTGCTGTGTGTGTGTCCCGCCCTCGCTGTGTGTGTGTGTGTCCCTCTGTCGCTGTATGTGCGTGTCCCTCCCTCGCTGTGTGTGCGTGTCCCTCCCTCACTGTGTGTGAGCGTGTCCCTCCCTCGCTGCGTGTGAGCGTGTCCCTCCCTCGCTGTGTGTGAGCGTGTCCCTCCCTCGCTGTGTTTGAGCGTGTCCCTCCCTCGTTTTGTGCGTGTGTCCCTCCCTCGCTGTGTGCGTGTCCCTCCTTCGCTGTGTGTGTGTGTCCCTCCCTCGCTGAGTTTGTGCGTGTCCCTCCCTCGCTGTGTGTGTGTGTGTGTGTATGTCCCTCCCTGGCTATGTGTGTGTGTGTGTCTCTCTCTTCCTCGCTGTGAGTGTGTGCGTCTCTCCCTTCCTGTGAGTGTGAGCGTCTCTCCCTCGCTGTGAGTGTGTGAGTCTCTCACTCGCTGTGAGTGTGTGCGTCTCTCAATCGCTGTGAGTGTGTGCATCTCTCACTCGCTGTGAGTGTGAGCGCCTACCACTCGCTGTGAGTGTGTGCGTCTCTCACTCGCTGTGTGTGTGCGTCTCTCACTCGCTGTGTGTGTGTGTGTCCCTCCCTCCCTTACTGTTTGTGCGTGTCCCTCCCTCGCTGTGTGTGCGTATCCCTCCCTCGCTGTGTGTGCGTGTCCCTCCCTCGCTGTGTGTGAGCGTGTCCCTCCCTCGCTGTGTGTGAGCGTGTCCCTCCCTCGTTGTGTTTGTGTGTGTCCCTCCCTCGCTGTGTGTGAGCGTGTCCCTCCCTCATTGTGTTTGATTGTGTCACTCCCTCGCTGTGTGTGCGTGTCCCCCTCTCTGTGTGTAAGTGTCCCTCCCTCGCTGAGTTTGTGCGTGTCCCTCCCTCGCTGTGTGTGTGTGTGTGTGTATGTCCCTCCCTGGCTGTGTGTGTGTGTCTCTCTTCCTCGCTGTGAGTGTGTGCGTCTCTCCCTCGCTGTGAGTGTGTGCGTCTCTCCCTCTCTGTGAGTGTGTGCGTCTCTCACTCGCTTTGAGTGTGTGCGTCTCTCACTCGCTGTGTGTGTGTGCGTTTCTCACTCGCAATGAGTGTGTGCGTCTCTCCCTCGCTGTGAGTGTGTGCGTCTCTCACTCGCTGTGAGTGTGTGCGTCTCTCACTCGCTGTGTGTGTGCGTCTCTCACTCGCTGTGTTTGTGAGTGTCCTTCCCTCCCTTACTGTGTGTGCGTGTCCCTCTCTCGCTGTGTGTGCGTATCCCTCCCTCGCTTTGTGTGCGTGTCCCCCCCTCGCTGTGTGTGAACGTGTCCCTCCCTCGCTGTGTTGTGAGCGTGTCCCTCCCTCGTTGTGTTTGTGTGTGTCCCTCCCTAGCTCTGTGTGAGCGTGTCCCTCCCCCATTGTGTTTGTTTGTGTCCCTCCCTCGCTTGTGTACGTGTCCCTCTCTCTCTGTGTGTGTGTCCCTCCCTCGCTGAGTTTGTGTCTATGTCCCTCCCTGGCTGTGTGTGTGCGTCTCTCTCCCTCGCTGTGAGTGTGTGCGTCTCTCCCTCGCTGTGAGTGTGTGCGTCTCTCCCTCACTGTGAGTGTGTGCGTCTCTCACTCGCTGTGAGTGTGTGCGTCTTTCACTCGCTGTGAGTGTGTGCATCTCTCACTCGCTGTGAGTGTCTGCGTCTCTCACTCGCTGTGTGTGTGCGTCTCTCACTCGCTGTGTGTGTGTGTTTGTGTGTGTGTGTGTCCCTCCCTCCCTCATTGTGTGTGCTGGTCCCTCCCTCGCTGTGTGTGCGTGTCCCTCCCTCGCTGTGTGTGTGCCTGTCCCTCCCTCGCTGTGTGTATGCGTGTCTCTCCCTCGCTGTGTGTGTGCGTGTCCCTCCCTCGCTGTGTGTGCGTGTCCCTCCTTCGCTGTGTGTGTGCCTGTCCCTCCCTCGCTGTGTGTGCGTGTCCCTCCCTCGCTGTGTGTGTGCGTGTCCCTCCCACGCTGTGTGTGTGCGTGTCCCTCCCTGGCTGTGTGTGTGTGTGTCTCTTCCTCGCTGAGTTTGTGTGTGTCCCGCCCTCACTGTGTGTGTGTGTGCGTGTCCCTCCCTCGCTGTGTGCGTGTCCCTCCCTCGCTGTGTGTGCGTGTCCCTCCTTCGATGTGTGTATGTGTGTGTGTGTGTCCCTCCCTCGCTGTGTGTGTGTGTGCGTGTCCCTCCCTCGCTGCGTGTGCGTGTGCGTGTGTGCGTGTCCCTCCCTCGGTGTGTGCGTGTCCCTCCCTCGCTGTGTGCGTGTGTCCCTCCCTCGCTGTGTGCGTGTGTCCCTCCCTCGCGGTGTGTGTGTGTGTCCCTCCCTCGCTGTGTGTGTGTGTCCCTCCCTCGCTGTGTGTGTGTGTGTGTGTCCCTCCCTCCCTGTATGTGCGCGTGTCCCTCCCTCACTGTGTGTGTGTTAGAGTCCCTCCCTCGCTGTGTCTGTGGGAGTCCCTCCCTCGCTGTGTGTGCGTGCGTGTCGCTCCCTCGCTGTGTGCGTGTGTGTCCCTCCCTTGCAGTGTGTGCGTGTCCCTCCCTTGCTGTGTGTGCGTGTCCCCCCTTCTGGGTGTGTGTTCCTGCCTCGCTGTGTGTGTGTGTGTGTGTGTGTGTGTGTGTGTGTCCCTCCCTCGCTGTGTGCGTGCGTGTCCCTCCCTTGCTGTGTGTGCGTGTCCCCCCTTCTGGGTATGCATGCGTGTCCCTCCCGCGTTGTGTGTGTGTGTGTCCCTCTCTCGCTGTGTGTGTGTCCCTCTCTCGCTGTGTGTGTATCCCTCCCTCGCTGTGTGTGTGTCCCTCCCTCGCAGTTTGTGTGTACCTCCCTCGCCGTGTGTGTGTGTCCCTCCCTCGGTGTGTGTGTGTGTGTGTCCCTCCCTCGGTATGTGTGTGTGTTTGTCTCTCACTCGCTGTGTGTGTGTGTCCCTCCCTCGTTATGTGCGTGTGTGTGCGTGTCCCTCCCTCGCTGTGTGTGTGTGCGGGTCCCTCCCTCCCTGGCTATGTGTGTGTGTGTATGTCCCTCCCTCGCTGTGTGCGTGTGTCCCTCCCTCGCTGTGTGTGTGTCCCGCCCTCGCTGTGTGTGCGTGTCCCTCCGTCGCTGTATGTGCGTGTCCCTCCCTCGCTGTGTGTGCGTGTCCCTCCCTCACTGTGTGTGAGCGTGTCCCTCCCTCGCTGTGTGTGAGCGTGTCCCTCCCTCGCTGTGTGTGAGCGTGTCGCTCCCTCGCTGTGTTTGAGCGTGTCCCTCCCTCGCTGTGTTTGTGCGTGTCCCTCCCTCGTTGGGTGTGTGCGTGTCCCTCCCTCGCTGTGTGCGTGTCCCTCCCTCGCGGTGTGCGTGTGTCCCTCCCTCGCTGTGTGCGTGTCCCTCCTTCGCTGTGTGTGTGTGTCCCTCCATCGCTGAGTTTGTGCGTGTCCCTCCCTCGCTGTGTGTGTGTGTGTGTGTATGTCCCTCCCTGGCTATGTGTGTGTGTGTGTGTCTCTCTTCCTCGCTGTGAGTGTGTGCGTCTCTCCCTTGCTGTGAGTGTGTGCGTCTCTCCCTCGCTGTGAGTGTGTGCGTCTCTCACTCGCTGTGAGTGTGTGCGTCTCTCACTCGCTGTGAGTGTGTGCATCTCTCACTCGCTGTGAGTGTGAGCGTCTCTCACTCGCTGTGAGTGTGTGCGTCTCTCACTCGCTGTGTGTGTGCGTCTCTCACTCGCTGTGTGTGTGTGTGTCCCTCCCTCCCTTACTGTGTGTGCGTGTCCCTCCCTCGCTGTGTGTGCGTATCCCTCCCTCGCTGTGTGTGCGTGTCCCTCCCTCGCTGTGTGTGCGTGTCCCTCCCTCGCTGTGTGTGTATCCCTCCCTCGCTGTGTGTGTGTCCCTCCCTCGCAGTTTGTGTGTACCTTCCTCGCTGTGTGTGTGTGTCCCTCCCTCGGTGTGTGTGTGTGTCCCTCCCTCGGTGTGTGTGTGTGTGTGTCCCTCTCTCGCTGTGTGTGTGTCCCTCTCTCGCTGTGTGTGTACCCCTCCCTCGCTGTGTGTGTGCCCCTCCCTCGCAGTTTGTGTGTACCTCCCTCGCTGTGTGTGTGTGTGTCCCTCCCTCGGTGTGTGTGTGTGTGTGTCCCTCCCTCGGTGTGTGTGTGTGTGTGTCTCTCACTCGCTGTGTGTGTGTGTCCCTCCCTCGTTGTGTGCGTGTGTGTGCGTGTCCCTCCCTCGCTGTGTGTGTGTGCGTTATCCTCCCTCCCTGGCTATGTGTGTGTGTGTGTATGTCCCTCCCTCGCTGTGTGCGTGTGTCCCTCCCTCGCTGTGTGTGTGTCCCGCCCTCGCTGTGTGTGCGTGTCCCTCCGTCGCTGTATGTGCGTGTCCCTCCCTCGCTGTGTGTGCGTGTCCCTCCCTCACTGTCTGTGAGCGTGTCCCTCCCTCGCTGTGCGTGAGCGTGTCCCTCCCTCGCTGTGTGTGAGCGTGTCCCTCCCTCGCTGTGTTTGAGCGTGTCCCTCCCTCGCTGTGTTTGTGCGTGTCCCTCCCTCGTTGGGTGTGTGCGTGTCCCTCCCTCGCTGTGTGCGTGTCCCTCCCTCGCTGTGTGCGTGTGTCCCTCCCTCGTTGTGTGCGTGTCCCTCCTTCGCTGTGTGTGTATGTCCCTCCCTCGCTGTGTGTGTGTGTGTGTGTATGTCCCTCCCTGGCTATGTGTGTGTGTGTGTGTGTCTCGTCCTCGCTGTGAGTGTGTGCGTCTCTCCCTTGCTGTGAGTGTGTGCGTCTCTCACTCGCTGTGAGTGTGTGCGTCTCTCACTCGCTGTGAGTGTGTGCATCTCTCACTCGCTGTGAGTGTGAGCGTCTCTCACTCGCTGTGAGTGTGTGCGTCTCTCACTCGCTGTGTGTGTGCGTCTCTCACTCGCTGTGTGTGTGTCCCTCCCTCTCTTACTGTGTGTGCGTGTCCCTCCCTCGCTGTGTGTGCGTATCCCTCCCTCGCTGTGTGTGCGTGTCCCTCCCTCGCTGTGTGTGAGCGTGTCCCTCCCTCGCTGTGTGTGAGCGTGTCCCTCCCTCGCTGTGTGTGAGCGTGTCCCTCCCTCGCTGTGTTTGTGTGTGTCCCTCCCTCGCTGTGTGTGAGCGTGTCCTTCCCTCATTGCGTTTGATTGTGTCCCTCCCTCGCTGTGTGTGCGTGTCCCCCTCTCTGTGTGTAAGTGTCCCTCCCTCGCTGAGTTTGTGCGTGTCCCTCCCTCGCTGTGTGTGTGTGTGTGTATGTCCCTCCCTGGCTGTGTGTGTGTGTCTCTCTTCCTTGCTGTGAGTGTGTGCGTCTCTCCCTCGCTGTGAGTGTGTGCGTCTCTCCATCGCTGTGAGTGTGTGCGTCTCTCACTCGCTGTGAGTGTGTGCGTCTCTCACTCGCTGTGTGTGTGTGCGTCTCTCACTCGCAGTGAGTGTGTGCATCTCTCACTCGCTGTGAGTGTGTGCGTCTCTCACTCGCTGTGAGTGTGTGCGTCTCTCACTCGCTGTGAGTGTGTGCGTCTCTCACTCGCTGTAAGTGTCTGCGTCTCTCACTCGCTATGTGTGTGCGTCTCTCACTCGCTGTGTGTGTGTGTCCCTCCCTCCCTGGCTATGTGTGTGTGTGTGTGTCTCGCCCTCGCTGTTAGAGTGTGTGTCTCTCACTCGGTGTGTGTGTGTGTTTGTGTGTGTGTCCCTCCCTCGCTGTGTGTGTGTATGTTTGTTCCTCTCTCGCTGTGTGTGTGTGTTCCTCCCTCACTGTGTGTGTGTGTGTGTGTCCCCTCGCTGTGTGTGTGTCTCTACCCTCTCGCTTTCTGAGCACTTGTCCCACCCTCGCTGTGTCTGCGTGTTTCAACCTCGCTGTGTGTGTGTGTGTGTGTGCCCCTCTTGCTGTGAGTGTGTGTGCCCCTCTTGCAGTGTGTGAGGGCATCTCCCCTCGCTCTGTATATGTGTTTATGCGTATCGCTCACTCACTGTGTGTCTGTGTGTCCCTCACTCGCTGTGTGAGGATGTGTGTGTGCATGTTCCTCTCTCACTGTGTGCGCGTCGCTCTTGCTGTGTGTATCCCTCATGCTGTGTGTGTGTGTGTCCCTCCCTCACTATGTGTGCGAGTCCCTCCCTCGAGTTTGCGTGTGTCCCTCCCTTGCTGTGTGTGTGCGTGTCCCACCCTTGCTGTGTGTGTGCGTGTCCCTCCATCGCTGTGTGTGTGTGTGTGTGTCCCTCCCTCGCTGTGTGTGTGTGTCCCTCCCTCGCTGTGTGTGTGTGTGTGTGTGTCCCTCCCTCCCTGTATGTGCGCGTGTCCCTCCCTCACTGTGTGTGTGTTAGAGTCCCTCCCTCGCTGTGTGTGTGGGAGTCCCTCCCTCGCTGTGTGTGCGTGCGTGTCCCTCCCTCGCTGTGTGCGTGTGTGTCCCTCCCTTGCAGTGTGTGCGTGTCCCTCCCTTGCTGTGTGTGCGTGTCCCCCCTTCTGGGTGTGTGTTCCTGCCTCGCTGTGTGTGTGTGTGTGTGTGTGTGTGTGTGTGTGTGTGTGTGCGTCCCTCCCTCGCTGTGTGTGTGTGTGTGTGTGTGTGTGTGTCCCTCCCTCGCTGTGTGCGTGCGTGTCCCTCCCTTGCTGTGTGTGCGTGTCCCCCCTTCTGGGTATGCATGCGTGTCCCTCCCGCGTTGTGTGTGTGTGTGTCCCTCTCTCGCTGTGTGTGTGTCCCTCTCTCGCTGTGTGTGTATCCCTCCCTCGCTGTGTGTGTGTCCCTCCCTCGCAGTTTGTGTGTACCTCCCTCGCCGTGTGTGTGTGTCCCTCCCTCGGTGTGTGTGTGTGTGTGTCCCTCCCTCGGTATGTGTGTGTGTGTGTCTCTCACTCGCTGTGTGTGTGTGTCCCTCCCTCGCTATGTGCGTGTGTGTGCGTGTCCCTCCCTCGCTGTGTGTGTGTGTGCGGGTCCCTCCCTCCCTGGCTATGTGTGTGTGTGTATGTCCCTCCCTCGCTGTGTGCGTGTGTCCCTCCCTCGCTGTGTGTGTGTCCCGCCCTCGCTGTGTGTGCGTGTCCCTCCGTCGCTGTATGTGCGTGTCCCTCCCTCGCTGTGTGTGCGTGTCCCTCCCTCACTGTGTGTGAGCGTGTCCCTCCCTCGCTGTGTGTGAGCGTGTCCCTCCCTCGCTGTGTGTGAGCGTGTCGCTCCCTCGCTGTGTTTGAGCGTGTCCCTCCCTCGCTGTGTTTGTGCGTGTCCCTCCCTCGTTGGGTGTGTGCGTGTCCCTCCCTCGCTGTGTGCGTGTCCCTCCCTCGCTGTGTGCGTGTGTCCCTCCCTCGCTGTGTGCGTGTCCCTCCTTCACTGTGTGTGTGTGTCCCTCCATCGCTGAGTTTGTGCGTGTCCCTCCCTCGCTGTGTGTGTGTGTGTGTGTATGTCCCTCCCTGGCTATGTGTGTGTGCGTGTGTCTCTCTTCCTCGCTGTGAGTGTGTGCGTCTCTCCCTTGCTGTGAGTGTGTGCGTCTCTCCCTCGCTGTGAGTGTGTGCGTCTCTCACTCGCTGTGAGTGTGTGAGTCTCTCACTCGCTGTGAGTGTGTGCATCTCTCACTCGCTGTGTGTGTGTGTGTCCCTCCCTCCCTTACTGTGTGTGCGTGTCCCTCCCTCGCTGTGTGTGCGTATCCCTCCCTCGCTGTGTGTGCGTGTCCCTCCCTCGCTGTGTGTGCGTGTCCCTCCCTCGCTGTGTGTGTATCCCTCCCTCGCTGTGTGTGTGTCCCTCCCTCGCAGTTTGTGTGTCCCTTCCTCGCTGTGTGTGTGTGTCCCTCCCTCGGTGTGTGTGTGTGCGTGTCCCTCCCTCGGTGTGTGTGTGTGTGTGTCCCTCTCTCGCTGTGTGTGTGTCCCTCTCTCGCTGTGTGTGTACCCCTCCCTCGCTGTGTGTGTGCCCCTCCCTCGCAGTTTGTGTGTCCCTCCCTCGGTGTGTGTGTGTGTGTCTCTCAGTCGCTGTGTGTGTGTGTCCCTCCCTCGTTGTGTGCGTGTGTGTGCGTGTCCCTCCCTCGCTGTGTGTGTGTGCGTTATCCTCCCTCCCTGGCTATGTGTGTGTGTGTATGTCCCTCCCTCGCTGTGTGCGTGTGTCCCTCCCTCGCTGTGTGTGTGTCCCGCACTCGCTGTGTGTGCGTGTCCCTCCGTCGCTGTATGTGCGTGTCCCTCCCTCGCTGTGTGTGCGTGTCCCTCCCTCACTGTGTGTGAGCGTGTCCCTCCCTCGCTGTGCGTGAGCGTGTCCCTCCCTCGCTGTGTGTGAGCGTGTCCCTCCCTCGCTGTGTTTGAGCGTGTCCCTCCCTCGCTGTTTTTGTGCGTGTCCCTCCCTCGTTGGGTGTGTGCGTGTCCCTCCCTCGCTGTGTGCGTGTCCCTCCCTCGCTGTGTGCGTGTGTCCCTCCCTCGCTGTGTGCGTGTCCCTCCTTCGCTTTGTGTGTGTGTCCCTCCCTCGCTGTGTGTGTGTGTATGTCCCTCCCTGGCTATGTGTGTGTGTGTGTGTGTCTCTCTTCCTCGCTGTGAGTGTGTGCGTCTCTCACTCGCTGTGTGTGTGCGTCTCTCACTCGCTGTGAGTGTGTGCATCTCTCACTCGCTGTGAGTGTGAGCGTCTCTCACTCGCTGTGAGTGTGTGCGTCTCTCACTCGCTGTGTGTGTGCGTCTCTCACTCGCTGTGTGTGTGTGTGTCCCTCCCTCTCTTACTGTGTGTGCGTGTCCCTCCCTCGCTGTGTGTGCGTATCCCTCCCTCGCTGTGTGTGCGTGTCCCTCCCTCGCTGTGTGTGAGCGTGTCCCTCCCTCGCTGTGTGTGAGCGTGTCCCTCCCTCGCTTTGTGTGAGCGTGTCCCTCCCTCGCTGTGTTTGTGTGTGTCCCTCCCTCGCTGTGTGTGAGCGTGTCCTTCCCTCATTGCGTTTGATTGTGTCCCTCCCTCGCTGTGTGTGCGTGTCCCCCTCTCTGTGTGTAAGTGTCCCTCCCTCGCTGAGTTTGTGCGTGTCCCTCCCTCGCTGTGTGTGTGTGTGTGTATGTCCCTCCCTGGCTGTGTGTGTGTGTCTCTCTTCCTCGCTGTGAGTGTGTGCGTCTCTCCCTCGCTGTGAGTGTGTGCGTCTCTCCCTCGCTGTGAGTGTGTGCGTCTCTCACTCGCTGTGAGTGTGTGCGTCTCTCACTCGCTGTGTGTGTGTGCGTCTCTCACTCGCAGTGAGTGTGTGCATCTCTCACTCGCTGTGAGTGTGTGCGTCTCTCACTCGCTGTGAGTGTGTACGTCTCTCACTCGCTGTGAGTGTCTGCGTCTCTCACTCGCTGTGAGTGTCTGCGTCTCTCACTCGCTATGTGTGTGCGTCTCTCACTCGCTGTGTGTGTGTGTCCCTCCCTCCCTGGCTATGTGTGTGTGTGTGTGTGTCTCGCCCTCGCTGTTAGAGTGTGTGTCTCTCACTCGGTGTGTGTGTGTGTTTGTGTGTGTGTCCCTCCCTCGCTGTGTGTGTGTGTGTTTGTGTGTGTGTGTGTCCCTCCCTCCCTCACTGTGTGTGCGTGTCCCTCCCTCGCTGTGTGTGCGTGTCCCTCCCTCGCTGTGTGTGTGCCTGTCCCTCCCTCGCTGTGTGTGTGCGTGTCTCTCCCTCGCTGTGTGTTTGCGTGTCCCTCCCTCGCTGTGTGTGTGCGTGTCCCTCCTTCGCCGTGTGTGTGCCTGTCCCTCCCTCGCTGTGTGTGCGTGTCCCTCCCTGGCTGTGTGTGTGTGTCTCTCTTCCTCGCTGTGAGTGTGTGCGTCTCTCCCTCGCTGTGAGTGTGTGCGTCTCTCCCTCGCTGTGTGTGTGTGCGTCTCTCACTCGCTGTGAGTGTGTGCGTCTCTCACTCGCTGTGAGTGTGTGCGTCTCTCACTCGCTGTGTGTGTGCGTCTCTCACTCGCTGTGTTTGTGTGTGTCCCTCCCTCCCTTACTGTGTGTGCGTGTCCCTCCCTTGCTGTGTGTGCGTATCCCTCCCTCGCAGTTTGTGTGCGTGTCCCTCCCTCGCTGTGTGTGAACGTGTCCCTCCCTCGCTGTGTGTGAGCGTGTCCCTCCCTCGTTGTGTTTGTGTGTGTCCCTCCCTAGCTCTGTGTGAGCATGTCCCTCCCTCATTGTGTTTGTTTGTGTCCCTCCCTCGCTGTGTGTGCGTGTCCCCCTCTCTCTGTGTGTGTGTCCCTCCCTCGCTGAGTTTGTGCGTGTCCCTCCCTCGCTGTGTGTTTGTGTCTATGTCCCACCCTGGCTATGTGTGTGTGTCTCTCTCTCTCGCTGTGAGTGTGTGCGTCTCTCCCTCGCAGTGAGTGTGTGGCTCTCTCCCTCGCTGTGAGTGTGTGCGTCTCTCACTCACTGTGTGTGTGTGCGTCTCTCACTCGCAGTAAGTGTGTGCGTCTCTCACTCGCTGTTAGTGTGTGCGTC
This sequence comes from Chiloscyllium plagiosum, assembly GCF_037043375.1. Taxonomy (NCBI): domain Eukaryota; kingdom Metazoa; phylum Chordata; class Chondrichthyes; order Orectolobiformes; family Hemiscylliidae; genus Chiloscyllium; species Chiloscyllium plagiosum. Next base: position 54,782,428 of record NW_028270175.1, read on the forward strand.
TCTCACTCGCTGTGAGTGTGTGTGTCTCTCACTCGCTGTGTGTGTGCGTCTCTCACTCGCTGTGTTTGTGTGTGTCCATCCCTCCCTTACTGTGTGTGCGTGTCCCTCCCTTGCTGTGTGTGCGTATCCCTCCCTCGCAGTGTGTGTGCGTGTCCCTCCCTCGCTGTGTGTGAACGTGTCCCTCCCTGACTGTGTGTGAGCGTGTCCCTCCCTCTTTGTGTTTATGTGTGTCCCTCCCTAGCTCTGTGTGAGCCTGTCCCTCCCTCATTGTGTTTGTTTGTGTCCCTCCCTCGCTGTGTGTGCGTGTCCCCCTCTCTCTGTGTGTGTGTGTCCCTCCCTCGCTGAGTTTGTGCGTGTCCCTCCCTCGCTGTGTGTTTGTGTCTAAGTCCCACCCTGGCTATGTGTGTGTGTCTCTCTCCCTCGCTGGGAGTGTGTGCGTCTCTCCCTCGCAGTGAGTGTGTGGCTCTCTCCCTCGCTGTGAGTGTGTGCGTCTCTCACTCGCTGTGAGTGTGTGCGTCTCTCACACGCTGTGAGTGTGTGCGTCTCTCATTCGCTGTGAGTGTGTGCGTCTCTCACTCGCCGTGAGTGTCTGCGTCTCTCACTCGCTGTGTGTGTGCGTCTCTCACTCGCTGTGTGTGTCCCTCCCTCCCTTACTGTGTGTGCGTGTCCCTCCCTCGCTGTGTGTGTGTATCCCTCCCTCGCTGTGTGTGCGTGTCCCTCCCTCGCTGTGTGTGAGCGTGTCCCTCCCTCGCTGTGTGTGAGCGTGTCCCTCCCTCGCTGTGTGTGAGCGTGTCCCTCCCTCATTGTGTTTGTGTGTGTCCCTCCCTCGCTTTGTGTGTGCGTGTCCCTCCCTCGCTGTGTGTGTGCGTGTCCCTCCCTCGCTTTGTGTGCGTGTCACTCCCTAGCTGTGTGTGAGTTCCTCCCTCGCTGTGTTTGTGCGTGTCCCTCCCTCGCTTTGTGTGCGTGTCCCTCCCTAGCTGTGTGTGTGTTCCTCCCTCGCTGAGTTTGTGTGTGTCACTCCCTCGCTGAGTTTGTGCGTGTCCCTCCCTCGCGGAGTTTGTGCGTGTCCGTCCCTCGCTGTGTGTATGTGCGTGTCCCTCCCTCGCTGTGTGGGCGTGTCCCTCCCTCGCTGTGTGTGCGTGTCCCTCCCTCGCTGTGTGTGTGTCCCGCACTCGCTGTGTGGGTGTGTCCCTCCCTCGCTGTGTGTGTGTGCGTGTCCCTCCCTCGCTGTGTGTGTGCGTGTCCCTCCCTCTTTGTGTTTGTGCGTGTCCGCCCTCGCTGTGTGCGCGTGTCCCTCCCTCGCTGTGTGTGTGCGTGCGCGTGTCCCTCCCTCGTTGCGTGTATGCGTGTCCCTCCCTCGCTGTGTGTGCGTGTCCCTCCCTCGCTGTGTGTGCGTGTCCCTCCCTCACTGTGTGTGTGTCCCTCCCTCGCTGTGTTTGTGTGTGTCCCTCCCTCGCTGTGTTTGTGTGGGTCCCTCCCACGCTTTGTGCGTGCGGGTCCCTCCCTCGCTTTGTGCATGCGGGTCCCTTCCTTGCTGTGCGTGCGTGTCCCTCCCTTGCTGTGCGTGCGTGTCCCTCCCTTGCTGTGTGTGTGTGTCCCTCTCTTGCTGTGTGTGTGTGTCCCTCCCTTGCTGTGTGTGTGTGTGTGTCCCTCCCTCGCTGTGTGTGTGTGTCCCTCCCTCGCTGTGTGTGTCTCTCTCCCTCGCTGTGTGTGTCCCTCCCTCACTGTGTGTGTGTCCCTCCCTCGCTGTGTTTGTGTGTGTCCCTCCCTCGCTGTGTTTGTGTGGGTCCCTCCCTCGCTTTGTGCGTGCGGGTCCCTCCCTCGCTTTGTGCGTGCGGGTCCCTTCCTTGCTGTGCGTGCGTGTCCCTCCCTTGCTGTGCGTGCGTGTCCCTCCCTTGCTGTGTGTGTGTGTCCCTCTCTTGCTGTGTGTGTGTGTCCCTCCCTTGCTGTGTGTGTGTGTGTGTCCCTCCCTCGCTGTGTGTGTGTGTGTCCCTCCCTCGCTGTGTGTGTCTCTCTCCCTCGCTGTGTGTGTGTCCCTCCCTCGCTGTGTGTGTGTGTCCCTCCCTCGCTGTGTGTGTGTGTGTCCCTCCCTCGCTATGTGTGTGTGTGTGTCCCTCCATCGCTGTGTGTGTGTGCGTGTGTTCCTCCCACGCTGTGTGTGTGTGTTCCTCCCTCGCTGTGTGTGTGTGTGTCCCTCCATCGCTGTGTGTGTGTGTGTGTGTCCCTCCCTCGCTGTGTGTGTGTGTGTATGTCTTTCCCTCCCTGTATGTGCGCGTGTCCCTCCCTCACTGTGTGTGTGTTAGTATCCCTCCCTCGCTGTGTGTGTGGGAGTCCCTCCCTCACTGTGTGTGCGTGCGTGTCCCTCCCTCGCTGTGTACGTGTGTGTCCCTCCCTTGCTGTGCGTGCGTGTCCCTCCCTTGCTGTGTGTGTGTGTCCCTCCCTTGCTGTGTGTGCGTGTCCCTCCTTCTGGGTGTATGTTCCTCCCTCGCGGTGTGTGTGTGTGTGTTTCACTCCCTCGCTCTGTGTGTGTGTGTGTGTGCCCCTCCCTCGCTGTGTGTGTGGGTGTGTGTGCGTGTGTGTGTGTCCGTCACTCGCTGTGAGTGTGTGTCCCTCCCTCGCTGTGTGTGCGTGTCCCTCCCTCGCTGTGTGTGAGCGTGTCCCTCCCTCGCTGTGTGTGATCGTTACCCTCCCTCGCTGTGTGTGAGCGTGTCCCTCCCTCATTGTGTTTGTGTGTGTCCCTCCCTCGCTGTGTGTGAGCGTGTCCCTCCCTCATTGTGTTTGTTTGTGTCCCTCCCTCGTTGTGTGTGCGTGTCCCCCTCTCTGTGTGTGTGTGTGTCCCTCCATCGCTGAGTTTGTGCGTGTCCCTCCCTCGCTGTGTGTGTATATGTCCCTCCCTGGCTATGTGTGTCTGCCTCTCTCCCTCGCTGTGAGTGTGTACGTCTCTCCCTCGCTGTGAGTGTGTGAATCTCTCCCTCGCTGTGAGTGTGTGCGTCTCTCAGTCGCTGTGAGTGTGTGCGTCTCTCACTCGCTGTGAGTGTGTGCGTCTCTCACTCGCTGTGAGTGTGTCCGTCTCTCACTCGCTGTGTGTGTGTGTCCCTCCCTCCCTTACTGTGTGTGCGTGTCCCTCCCTCGCTGTGTGTGCGTATCCCTCCCTCGCTGTGTTTGCGTGTCCCTCCCTCGCTGTGTGTGAGCGTGTCCCTCCCTCGCTGTGTGTGAGCGTGTCTCTCCCTCGCTGTGTGTGAGCGTGTCACTCCCTCGTTGTGTTTGTGTGTGTCCCTCCCTCGCTGCGTGTGAGCGTGTCCCTCCCTCATTGTGTTTGTGTGTGTCCCTCCCTCGCTGTGTGTGCGCGTGTCCCTCCCTCGCTTTGTGTGCGTGTCCCCCTCTCTGTGTGTGCGTGTCCCTCCCTCGCTGGGTGTGTGTGTGCGTGTCCCTCTTTCGCTGTGTGTGTGCGTGCGTGTCCCTCCCTCGCTGTGTTTGTGTGTGTGTGTGTGTGTGTTTCCCTCCCTCGCTGTGTGTGTGCGTGTCCCTCCCTCTCTGTGTGTGTGCGTGTCCCTCCCTCGCTTTGTGTGCGTGTCCCTCCCTAGCTGTGTGTGTGTCCCTCCCTCGCTGTGTGAGTGTGTGTGTGTTCCTCCCTCGCTGAGTTTGTGTGTGTTCCTCCCTCGCTGAGTTTGTGCGTGTCCCTCCCTCGCGGAGTTTGTGCGTGTCCGTCCCTCGCTGTGTGTATGTGCGTGTCCCTTCCTCGCTGTGTGTGCGTGTCCTTCCCTCGCTGTGTGTGCGTGTGTATGTGTACGTGTCCCTTCCCCGCTGGGTGCGTGTGTCCCTCCCTCGCTGTGTGTGTGTCCCGCCCACGCTGTGTGTTTGTGTCCCTCCCTCGCTGTGTGTGTGCGCGTGTCCCTCCCTCTCTGTGTGTGTGCGTGTCCCTCCCTCGTTGTGTTTGTGCGTGTCCTCCCTCGTTGTGTGCGCGTGTCCCTCCCTCGCTGTGTGTGTGTGTGCGCGTGTTCCTCCCTCGCTGCGTGTGTGCGTGTCTCTCCCTCGCTGTGTGTGCGTGTCCCTCCCTCGCTGTGTGTGCGTGTCCCTCCCTCACTGTGTGTGTGTCCCTCCCTCGCTGTGTTTGTGTGTGTCCCTCTCTCGCTGTGTTTGTGTGGGTCCCTCCCTTGCTTTGTGCGTGCGGGTCCCTCCCTCGCTTTGTGCGTGCGGGTCCCTTCCTTGCTGTGCGTGCGTGTCCCTCCCTTGCTGTGCGTGCGTGTCCCTGCCTTGCTGTGTGTGTGTGTCCCTCTCTTGCTGTGTGTGTGTGTCCCTCCCTTGCTGTGTGTGTGTGTGTCCCTCCCTCGCTGTGTGTGTGTCTCTCCCTCGCTGTGTGTGTGTCCGTCCCTCGCTGTGTGTGTGTGTCCCCCTCCATCGCTGTGTGTGTGTGTGTGTATTCCTCCCACGCTGTGTGTGTATGTGTTCCTCCCTCGCTGTGTGTGTGTGTGTGTCCTCCATCGCTCTGTGTGTGTCTGTGTGTGTCCCTCCCTCGCTGTGTGTGTGTGTGTGTGTCCCTCCGTCCCTGTATGTGCGCATGTCCCTCCCTCTCTGTGTGTGTGTGTTAGTGTCCCTCCCTCGCTGTGTGTGTGGGTGTGTGTGTGTGTGTGTCCGTCACTCGCTGTGTGTGTGTGTCCCTCCCTCGCTGTGTGTGCGTGTCCCTCCCTCGCTGTGTGTGAGCATGTCCCTCCCTCGCTGTGTGTGAGCGTGTCCTCCCTCGCTGTGTGTGCGTGTCCTTCCCTCGCTGTGTGTGAGCATTTCCCTCCCTCGCTGCGTGTGTGCGTGTCCCTCGCTCGCTGTGTGTGCGTGTCCCTCCCTCGCTGTGTGTGCGTGTCCCTCCCTCACTGTGTGTGTGTCCCTCCCTCGCTGTGATTGTGTGTGTCCCTCCATCGCTTTGTGCGTGCGGGTCCCTCACTCGCTTTGTGCGTGCGGGTCCCTTACTTGCTGTGCGTGCGTGTCCCTCCCTTGCTGTGCGTGCGTGTCCCTCCCTTGCTGTGTGTGTGTCCCTCTCTTGCTGTGTGTGTGTGTCCCTCCCTTGCTGTGTGTGTGTGTGTCCCTCCCTCGCTGTGTGTGTGTCTCTCCCTCGCTGTGTGTGTGTCCCTCCCTCGCTGTGTGTGTGTGTATTCCTCCCTCGCTGTGTGTGTGTGTCCCCCTCCATCGCTGTGTGTGTGTGTGTATTCCTCCCACGCTGTGTGTGTGAGTGTTCCTCCCTCGCTGTGTGTGTGTGTGTGTGTGTCCGTGTCCCTCCATCGCTCTGTGTGTGCGTGTGTGTCCCGCCCTCGCAGTGTGTGTGTGTCCCTCCCTCGCTGTGTTTGTGTGTGTGTGTCCCTCCGTCCCTGTATGTGCGCGTGTCCCTCCCTCACTGTGTGTGTGTTAGTGTCCCTCCCTCGCTGTGTGTGTGGGTGTGTGTGTGTGTGTGTCCCTCCATCGCTGTGTGTGTGTGTATTCCTCCCTCGCTGTGTGTGCGTGTGTTCCTCCCTCGCTGTGTGTGTGAGTGTGTGTGTGTCCCTCCATCGCTGTGTGTGTGTGTGTCCCTCCCTCGCTGTGTGTGTGTGTCCCTCCCTCGCTGTGTGTGTGTGTGTGTGTCCCTCCCTCCCTGCATGTGCGCGTGTCCCTCCCTAACTGTGTGTGTGTTAGTGTCCCTCCCTCGCTGTGTGTGTGTGTGTGTGTGTGTGTGTCCGTTACTCGCTGTGTGTGCGTGTCCCTCCCTTGCTGTGTGTGCGTGTCCCCCCTTCTGGGTGTGTGTTCCTCCCTCGCTGTGTGTGTGTGTGTGTGTGTGTGTGTGTGTGTGTGTGGGTGTGTGTGTGTGTGTCCCTCCCTCGCTGTGTGTGTGTGTCCCTCCCTCGCTGTGTGTGCGTGTCCCTCCATCGCTGTGTTTGAGCGTGTCCCTCCCTCGCTGTGTGTGAGCGTGTCCCTCGCTCGCTGTGTGTGAGCGTGTCCCTCCCTCGTTGTGTTTGTGTGTGCCCCTCCCTCGCTGTGTGTGAGCGTGTCCCTCTCTCATTGTGTTTGTTTGTGTCCCTCCCTGGCTATGTGTATGTGTCTCTCTCCCTCGCTGTGAGTGTGTGCGACTCTCCCTCGCTGTGAGTGTGTGTGTCTCTCCCTTGCTGTGTGTGTGCGTGTCCCTCCCTCGTTGTGTTTGTGCGTGTCCTCCCTCGTTGTGTGCGCGTGTCCCTCCCTCGCTGTGTGTGTGTGTGCGCGTGTTCCTCCCTCGCTGCGTGTGTGCGTGTCTCTCCCTCGCTGTGAGTGTGTGTCCCTCCCTCGCTGTGTGTGCGTGTCCCTCCCTCGCTGTGTGTGAGCGTGTCCCTCCCTCGCTGTGTGTGATCGTTACCCTCCCTCGCTGTGTGTGAGCGTGTCCCTCCCTCATTGTGTTTGTGTGTGTCCCTCCCTCGCTGTGTGTGAGCGTGTCCCTCCCTCATTGTGTTTGTTTGTGTCCCTCCCTCGTTGTGTGTGCGTGTCCCCCTCTCTGTGTGTGTGTGTGTCCCTCCATCGCTGAGTTTGTGCGTGTCCCTCCCTCGCTGTGTGTGTATATGTCCCTCCCTGGCTATGTGTGTCTGCCTCTCTCCCTCGCTGTGAGTGTGTACGTCTCTCCCTCGCTGTGAGTGTGTGAATCTCTCCCTCGCTGTGAGTGTGTGCGTCTCTCAGTCGCTGTGAGTGTGTGCGTCTCTCACTCGCTGTGAGTGTGTGCGTCTCTCACTCGCTGTGAGTGTGTCCGTCTCTCACTCGCTGTGTGTGTGTGTCCCTCCCTCCCTTACTGTGTGTGCGTGTCCCTCCCTCGCTGTGTGTGCGTATCCCTCCCTCGCTGTGTTTGCGTGTCCCTCCCTCGCTGTGTGTGAGCGTGTCCCTCCCTCGCTGTGTGTGAGCGTGTCTCTCCCTCGCTGTGTGTGAGCGTGTCACTCCCTCGTTGTGTTTGTGTGTGTCCCTCCCTCGCTGCGTGTGAGCGTGTCCCTCCCTCATTGTGTTTGTGTGTGTCCCTCCCTCGCTGTGTGTGCGCGTGTCCCTCCCTCGCTTTGTGTGCGTGTCCCCCTCTCTGTGTGTGCGTGTCCCTCCCTCGCTGGGTGTGTGTGTGCGTGTCCCTCTTTCGCTGTGTGTGTGCGTGCGTGTCCCTCCCTCGCTGTGTTTGTGTGTGTGTGTGTGTGTGTTTCCCTCCCTCGCTGTGTGTGTGCGTGTCCCTCCCTCTCTGTGTGTGTGCGTGTCCCTCCCTCGCTTTGTGTGCGTGTCCCTCCCTAGCTGTGTGTGTGTCCCTCCCTCGCTGTGTGAGTGTGTGTGTGTTCCTCCCTCGCTGAGTTTGTGTGTGTTCCTCCCTCGCTGAGTTTGTGCGTGTCCCTCCCTCGCGGAGTTTGTGCGTGTCCGTCCCTCGCTGTGTGTATGTGCGTGTCCCTTCCTCGCTGTGTGTGCGTGTCCTTCCCTCGCTGTGTGTGCGTGTGTATGTGTACGTGTCCCTTCCCCGCTGGGTGCGTGTGTCCCTCCCTCGCTGTGTGTGTGTCCCGCCCACGCTGTGTGTTTGTGTCCCTCCCTCGCTGTGTGTGTGCGCGTGTCCCTCCCTCTCTGTGTGTGTGCGTGTCCCTCCCTCGTTGTGTTTGTGCGTGTCCTCCCTCGTTGTGTGCGCGTGTCCCTCCCTCGCTGTGTGTGTGTGTGCGCGTGTTCCTCCCTCGCTGCGTGTGTGCGTGTCTCTCCCTCGCTGTGTGTGCGTGTCCCTCCCTCGCTGTGTGTGCGTGTCCCTCCCTCACTGTGTGTGTGTCCCTCCCTCGCTGTGTTTGTGTGTGTCCCTCTCTCGCTGTGTTTGTGTGGGTCCCTCCCTTGCTTTGTGCGTGCGGGTCCCTCCCTCGCTTTGTGCGTGCGGGTCCCTTCCTTGCTGTGCGTGCGTGTCCCTCCCTTGCTGTGCGTGCGTGTCCCTGCCTTGCTGTGTGTGTGTGTCCCTCTCTTGCTGTGTGTGTGTGTCCCTCCCTTGCTGTGTGTGTGTGTGTCCCTCCCTCGCTGTGTGTGTGTCTCTCCCTCGCTGTGTGTGTGTCCGTCCCTCGCTGTGTGTGTGTGTCCCCCTCCATCGCTGTGTGTGTGTGTGTGTATTCCTCCCACGCTGTGTGTGTATGTGTTCCTCCCTCGCTGTGTGTGTGTGTGTGTCCTCCATCGCTCTGTGTGTGTCTGTGTGTGTCCCTCCCTCGCTGTGTGTGTGTGTGTGTGTCCCTCCGTCCCTGTATGTGCGCATGTCCCTCCCTCTCTGTGTGTGTGTGTTAGTGTCCCTCCCTCGCTGTGTGTGTGGGTGTGTGTGTGTGTGTGTCCGTCACTCGCTGTGTGTGTGTGTCCCTCCCTCGCTGTGTGTGCGTGTCCCTCCCTCGCTGTGTGTGAGCATGTCCCTCCCTCGCTGTGTGTGAGCGTGTCCTCCCTCGCTGTGTGTGCGTGTCCTTCCCTCGCTGTGTGTGAGCATTTCCCTCCCTCGCTGCGTGTGTGCGTGTCCCTCGCTCGCTGTGTGTGCGTGTCCCTCCCTCGCTGTGTGTGCGTGTCCCTCCCTCACTGTGTGTGTGTCCCTCCCTCGCTGTGATTGTGTGTGTCCCTCCATCGCTTTGTGCGTGCGGGTCCCTCACTCGCTTTGTGCGTGCGGGTCCCTTACTTGCTGTGCGTGCGTATCCCTCCCTTGCTGTGCGTGCGTGTCCCTCCCTTGCTGTGTGTGTGTCCCTCTCTTGCTGTGTGTGTGTGTCCCTCCCTTGCTGTGTGTGTGTGTGTCCCTCCCTCGCTGTGTGTGTGTCTCTCCCTCGCTGTGTGTGTGTCCCTCCCTCGCTGTGTGTGTGTGTATTCCTCCCTCGCTGTGTGTGTGTGTCCCCCTCCATCGCTGTGTGTGTGTGTGTATTCCTCCCACGCTGTGTGTGTGAGTGTTCCTCCCTCGCTGTGTGTGTGTGTGTGTGTGTCCGTGTCCCTCCATCGCTCTGTGTGTGCGTGTGTGTCCCGCCCTCGCAGTGTGTGTGTGTCCCTCCCTCGCTGTGTTTGTGTGTGTGTGTCCCTCCGTCCCTGTATGTGCGCGTGTCCCTCCCTCACTGTGTGTGTGTTAGTGTCCCTCCCTCGCTGTGTGTGTGGGTGTGTGTGTGTGTGTGTCCCTCCATCGCTGTGTGTGTGTGTATTCCTCCCTCGCTGTGTGTGCGTGTGTTCCTCCCTCGCTGTGTGTGTGAGTGTGTGTGTGTCCCTCCATCGCTGTGTGTGTGTGTGTCCCTCCCTCGCTGTGTGTGTGTGTCCCTCCCTCGCTGTGTGTGTGTGTGTGTGTCCCTCCCTCCCTGCATGTGCGCGTGTCCCTCCCTAACTGTGTGTGTGTTAGTGTCCCTCCCTCGCTGTGTGTGTGTGTGTGTGTGTGTGTGTCCGTTACTCGCTGTGTGTGCGTGTCCCTCCCTTGCTGTGTGTGCGTGTCCCCCCTTCTGGGTGTGTGTTCCTCCCTCGCTGTGTGTGTGTGTGTGTGTGTGTGTGTGTGTGTGTGTGTGGGTGTGTGTGTGTGTGTCCCTCCCTCGCTGTGTGTGTGTGTCCCTCCCTCGCTGTGTGTGCGTGTCCCTCCATCGCTGTGTTTGAGCGTGTCCCTCCCTCGCTGTGTGTGAGCGTGTCCCTCGCTCGCTGTGTGTGAGCGTGTCCCTCCCTCGTTGTGTTTGTGTGTGCCCCTCCCTCGCTGTGTGTGAGCGTGTCCCTCTCTCATTGTGTTTGTTTGTGTCCCTCCCTGGCTATGTGTATGTGTCTCTCTCCCTCGCTGTGAGTGTGTGCGACTCTCCCTCGCTGTGAGTGTGTGTGTCTCTCCCTTGCTGTGTGTGTGCGTGTCCCTCCCTCGTTGTGTTTGTGCGTGTCCTCCCTCGTTGTGTGCGCGTGTCCCTCCCTCGCTGTGTGTGTGTGTGCGCGTGTTCCTCCCTCGCTGCGTGTGTGCGTGTCTCTCCCTCGCTGTGTGTGCGTGTCCCTCCCTCGCTGTGTGTGCGTGTCCCTCCCTCACTGTGTGTGTGTCCCTCCCTCGCTGTGTTTGTGTGTGTCCCTCTCTCGCTGTGTTTGTGTGGGTCCCTCCCTTGCTTTGTGCGTGCGGGTCCCTCCCTCGCTTTGTGCGTGCGGGTCCCTTCCTTGCTGTGCGTGCGTGTCCCTCCCTTGCTGTGCGTGCGTGTCCCTGCCTTGCTGTGTGTGTGTGTCCCTCTCTTGCTGTGTGTGTGTGTCCCTCCCTTGCTGTGTGTGTGTGTGTCCCTCCCTCGCTGTGTGTGTGTCTCTCCCTCGCTGTGTGTGTGTCCGTCCCTCGCTGTGTGTGTGTGTCCCCCTCCATCGCTGTGTGTGTGTGTGTGTATTCCTCCCACGCTGTGTGTGTATGTGTTCCTCCCTCGCTGTGTGTGTGTGTGTGTCCTCCATCGCTCTGTGTGTGTCTGTGTGTGTCCCTCCCTCGCTGTGTGTGTGTGTGTGTGTCCCTCCGTCCCTGTATGTGCGCATGTCCCTCCCTCTCTGTGTGTGTGTGTTAGTGTCCCTCCCTCGCTGTGTGTGTGGGTGTGTGTGTGTGTGTGTCCGTCACTCGCTGTGTGTGTGTGTCCCTCCCTCGCTGTGTGTGCGTGTCCCTCCCTCGCTGTGTGTGAGCATGTCCCTCCCTCGCTGTGTGTGAGCGTGTCCTCCCTCGCTGTGTGTGCGTGTCCTTCCCTCGCTGTGTGTGAGCATTTCCCTCCCTCGCTGCGTGTGTGCGTGTCCCTCGCTCGCTGTGTGTGCGTGTCCCTCCCTCGCTGTGTGTGCGTGTCCCTCCCTCACTGTGTGTGTGTCCCTCCCTCGCTGTGATTGTGTGTGTCCCTCCATCGCTTTGTGCGTGCGGGTCCCTCACTCGCTTTGTGCGTGCGGGTCCCTTACTTGCTGTGCGTGCGTGTCCCTCCCTTGCTGTGCGTGCGTGTCCCTCCCTTGCTGTGTGTGTGTCCCTCTCTTGCTGTGTGTGTGTGTCCCTCCCTTGCTGTGTGTGTGTGTGTCCCTCCCTCGCTGTGTGTGTGTCTCTCCCTCGCTGTGTGTGTGTCCCTCCCTCGCTGTGTGTGTGTGTATTCCTCCCTCGCTGTGTGTGTGTGTCCCCCTCCATCGCTGTGTGTGTGTGTGTATTCCTCCCACGCTGTGTGTGTGAGTGTTCCTCCCTCGCTGTGTGTGTGTGTGTGTGTGTCCGTGTCCCTCCATCGCTCTGTGTGTGCGTGTGTGTCCCGCCCTCGCAGTGTGTGTGTGTCCCTCCCTCGCTGTGTTTGTGTGTGTGTGTCCCTCCGTCCCTGTATGTGCGCGTGTCCCTCCCTCACTGTGTGTGTGTTAGTGTCCCTCCCTCGCTGTGTGTGTGGGTGTGTGTGTGTGTGTGTCCCTCCATCGCTGTGTGTGTGTGTATTCCTCCCTCGCTGTGTGTGCGTGTGTTCCTCCCTCGCTGTGTGTGTGAGTGTGTGTGTGTCCCTCCATCGCTGTGTGTGTGTGTGTCCCTCCCTCGCTGTGTGTGTGTGTCCCTCCCTCGCTGTGTGTGTGTGTGTGTGTCCCTCCCTCCCTGCATGTGCGCGTGTCCCTCCCTAACTGTGTGTGTGTTAGTGTCCCTCCCTCGCTGTGTGTGTGTGTGTGTGTGTGTGTGTCCGTTACTCGCTGTGTGTGCGTGTCCCTCCCTTGCTGTGTGTGCGTGTCCCCCCTTCTGGGTGTGTGTTCCTCCCTCGCTGTGTGTGTGTGTGTGTGTGTGTGTGTGTGTGTGTGTGGGTGTGTGTGTGTGTGTCCCTCCCTCGCTGTGTGTGTGTGTCCCTCCCTCGCTGTGTGTGCGTGTCCCTCCATCGCTGTGTTTGAGCGTGTCCCTCCCTCGCTGTGTGTGAGCGTGTCCCTCGCTCGCTGTGTGTGAGCGTGTCCCTCCCTCGTTGTGTTTGTGTGTGCCCCTCCCTCGCTGTGTGTGAGCGTGTCCCTCTCTCATTGTGTTTGTTTGTGTCCCTCCCTGGCTATGTGTATGTGTCTCTCTCCCTCGCTGTGAGTGTGTGCGACTCTCCCTCGCTGTGAGTGTGTGTGTCTCTCCCTTGCTGTGAGTGTGTGCGTCTCTCACTCGCTGTGAGTGTGTGCGTCTCTCACTCGCTGTGAGTGTGTGCGTCTCTCACTCGCTGTGAGTGTGTGCGTCTCTCACTCGCTGTGAGTGTGTGCGTCTCTCACTCGCTGTGAGTGTGAGCGTCTCTCACTCGCTGTGAGTGTCTGCGTCTCTCACTCGCTGTGTGTGTGCGTCTCTCACTCGCTGTGTGTGTGTGTGTCCCTCCCTCCCTTACTGTGTGTGCGTGTCCCTCCCTCGCTGTGTGTGTGTATCCCTCCCTCGCTGTGTGTGAGCGTGTCCCTCCCTCGCTGTGTGTGAGCATGTCCCTCCCTCGTTGTGTTTGTGTGTGTCCCTCCCTCGCTGTGTGTGTGCGTGTCCCTCCCTCGCTGTGTGTGTGCGTGTCCCTCCCTCGCTTAGTGTGCGTGTACCCCTCTCCATGTGTGCGTGTCCCTCCCTCGCTGGATGTGTGAGTGCGTGTCCCTCCTTCGCTGCGTGTGTGCGTGCGTGTCCCTCCCTCGCTGTGTGTGTGTGTGTGTTTCCCTCCCTCGCTGAGTTTGTGTGTGTTCCTCCCTCGCTGAGTTTGTGTGTGTCACTCCCTCGCTGAGATTGTGCGTGTCCCTCCCTCGCGGAGTTTGTGCGTGTCCGTCCCTCGCTGTGTGTATGTGCGTGTCCCTCCCTCGCTGTGTGTGCATGTCCCTCCCTCGCTGTGTGTGCGTGTGTGTGAGTAAGCGTCCCTCCGTCTCTGTGTGCGTGTCCCTCCCCCGCTGTGTGCGTGTGTCCCTCCTTCGCTGTGTGTGTGTCCCGGCCTCGCTGTGTGTGTGTGTCCCTACCTCGCTGTGTGTGTGTGCGTGTCCCTCCCTCGCTGTGTGCGTGCGTGTCCCTCCCTCGTTGTGTTTGTGCGTGTCCTCCCTCGCTATGTGCGCGTGTCCCTCCCTCGCTGTGTGTGTGTGTGCGCGTGTCCGTGTGACCCTCACTCAATGTGTGTGCGTGTCCCTCACTCACTGTGTGTGTGTCCCTCCCTCGCTGTGTTTGTGTGTGTCCCTCCCTCGCTGTGTTTGTGTGGGTCCCTCGCTGGCTTTGTGCGTGCGGGTCCCTCCCTCGCTTTGTGCGTGCGGGTCCCTTCCTTGCTGTGTGTGCGTGTCCCTCCCTTGCTGAGCGTGCGTGTCCCACACTTGCTGTGTGTGTGGGTCCCTCTCTTGCTGTGTGTGTGCGTGTCCCTCCCTTGCTGTGTGTGTGTGTGTCCCTCCTTCGCTGTGTGTGTGTCTCTCCCTCGCTGTGTGTGTCCCTCCCTCGCTGTGTGTGTGTGTCCCTCCCTCGCTGAGTGTGTGTGTGTTCCTCTCTCGCTGTGTGTGTGTCCCCCTCCCTCGCTGTGTGTGTGTGTGTGTCCCTCCATCGCTGTGTGTGTGTGTGTGTGTTCCTCCCACACTGTGTGTGTGTGTGTCCCTCCCTCGCTGTGTGTGTGTGTGTGTGTGTGTCCCTCCATCGCTGTGTGTGTGTGTCCCTCCCTCGCTGTGTGTGTGTGTCCCTCCCTCGCTGTGTGTGTCCCTCCCTCCCTGTATGTGCGCGTGTCCCTCCCTCACTGTGTGTGTTTTAGTGTCCCTCCCTCGCTGTGTGTGTGGGTGTCCCTCACTCGCTGTGTGAGCGTGTCCATCCCTCGCTGTTTGCGTGTGTGTCCCTCCCTTGCTGTGTGTGCGTGTCCCTCCCTTGCTGTGTGTGCGTGTACCCCCTTCTGGGTGTGTGTTCCTCCCTCGCTGTGTGTGTGTGTGTGTGTGTCTGTGTCCCTCCCTCGCTCTGTGTGTGTGTGTGTGTGTCCCTCCCTCGCTGTGTGTGTGGGTGTGTGTGTCCGTCACTCGCTGTGTGTGTGTGTCCCTCCCTTGCTGCGTGTGTGTGTCCCTCCCTTGCTGTGTGTGTGTGTGTCCCTCCCTCGCTGTGTGTGAGTCCCTCCCTCGCTGTGTGTGTGTGTCCCTCCCTCGCTGTGAGTGCGTCTCCCTCCCTCGCTGCGTGTGTGTGCGTGTCCCTCCTTCCCTGGCTATGTGTGTGTGTGTATGTCCCTCCCTGGCTATGTGTGTGTGTGTGGGTGTGTGTCTCTCCCTCCCTCGCTGTGAGTGTGTGCGTCTCTCACTCGCTGTGAGTGTGTGCGTCTCTGACTCGCTGTGAGTGTGTGCGTCTCTCACTCGCTGTGAGTGTGCGCGTCTCTGACTCGCTGTGAGTGTGTGCGTCTCTCACTCCCTGTGAGTGTGTGCGTCCCTCCCTCGCTGTGTGTGTGTCCCTCCCTCGCTGTGTGTGTGTGTGTCCCTCCCTCGCTGCGTGTGTGTGTGTGTCCCTCCCTCGCTGTGTGTGTGTGTCCCTCCCTCGCTGTGTGTGTGTGTGTGTGTCCCTCCCTCCCTGTGTGTGCGTATCCCTCTCTCCCTGTGAGTGCGTATCCCTCCCTCCCTGTGTGCGTATCCCTCCGTCGCTGTGTGAGCGTGTCCCTCCCTCGCTGTGTGTGAGCCTGTCCCTCCCTCGCTGTGTGTGAGCGTGTCCCTACCTCGCTTTGTGTGAGCGTGTCCCTCCCTCGCTGTGTGTGAGCGTGTCCCTCCCTCGCTGTGTGTGAACGTGTCCCTCCCTCGCTGTGTTTGTGCGTGTCCCTCCCTCGTTTTGTTTGTGCGTGTCCCTCCCTCGCTGAGTGCGCGTGTCCCTCGCTCGCTGTGTGTGTGTGTGCGCGTGTCCCTCCCTCGCTGTGTGTGTGTGTCCCTCCTTCGCTGTGTGTTATTGTCCCTCCCTCGCTGTGTGTGCGTGTCCCTCCCTCGCTGTCTGTGCGTGTCCCTCCCTCGCTGTGTGTGTGTGTGTGTGTGTGTGTCCCTCCCTCCCTGTGTGTGCGTATCCCTCCCTCCCTGTGAGTGCGTATCCCCCCCTCCCTGTGTGCGTATCCCTCTGTCGCTGTGTGAGCGTGTCCCTCCCTCGCTGTGTGTGAGCGTGTCCCTCACTCGCTGTGTGGGAGCGTGTCCCTCCCTCGCTTTCTGTGAGCGTGTCCCTCCCTCGCTGTGTGTGAGCGTGTCCCTCCCTCGCTGTGTGTGAACGTGTCCCTCCCTCGCTGTGTTTCTGCGTGTCCCTCCCTCGTTTTGTTTGTGCGTGTCGCTCCCTCGCTGTGTGCGCGTGTCCCTCGCTCGCAGTGTGTGTGTGTGCGCGTGTCCCTCCCTCGCTGTGTGTGTGTGTGTCCCTCCTTCGCTGTGTGTTATTGTCCCTCCCTCGCTGTGTGTGTCCCTCCCTCCCTGTATGTGCGCGTGTCCCTCCCTCACTGTGTGTGTGTTAGTGTCCCTCCCTCGCTGTGTGTGTGGGTGTCCCTCACTCGCTGTGTGAGCGTGTCCATCCCTCGCTGTTTGCGTGTGTGTCCCTCCCTTGCTGTGTGTGCGTGTCTCTCCCTTGCTGTGTGTGCGTGTACCCCCTTCTGGGTGTGTGTTCCTCCCTCGCTGTGTGTGTGTGTGTGTGTGTGTCTGTGTCCCTCCCTCGCTCTGTGTGTGTGTGTGTGTGTCCCTCCCTCGCTGTGTGTGTGGGTGTGTGTGTCCGTCACTCGCTGTGTGTGTGTGTCCCTCCCTTGCTGCGTGTGTGTGTCCCTCCCTTGCTGTGTGTGTGTGTGTCCCTCCCTCGCTGTGTGTGAGTCCCTCCCTCGCTGTGTGTGTGTGTCCCTCCCTCGCTGTGAGTGCTTCTCCCTCCCTCGCTGCGTGTGTGTGCGTGTCCCTCCTTCCCTGGCTATGTGTGTGTGTGTATGTCCCTCCCTGGCTATGTGTGTGTGTGTGGGTGTGTGTCTCTCCCTCCCTCGCTGTGAGTGTGTGCGTCTCTCACTCGCTGTGAGTGTGTGCGTCTCTGACTCGCTGTGAGTGTGTGCGTCTCTCACTCGCTGTGAGTGTGCGCGTCTCTGACTCGCTGTGAGTGTGTGCGTCTCTCACTCCCTGTGAGTGTGTGCGTCCCTCCCTCGCTGTGTGTGTGTCCCTCCCTCGCTGTGTGTGTGTGTGTCCCTCCCTCGCTGCGTGTGTGTGTGTCCCTCCCTCGCTGTGTGTGTGTGTCCCTCCCTCGCTGTGTGTGTGTGTGTGTGTCCCTCCCTCCCTGTGTGTGCGTATCCCTCTCTCCCTGTGAGTGCGTATCCCTCCCTCCCTGTGTGCGTATCCCTCCGTCGCTGTGTGAGCGTGTCCCTCCCTCGCTGTGTGTGAGCCTGTCCCTCCCTCGCTGTGTGTGAGCGTGTCCCTACCTCGCTTTGTGTGAGCGTGTCCCTCCCTCGCTGTGTGTGAGCGTGTCCCTCCCTCGCTGTGTGTGAACGTGTCCCTCCCTCGCTGTGTTTGTGCGTGTCCCTCCCTCGTTTTGTTTGTGCGTGTCCCTCCCTCGCTGAGTGCGCGTGTCCCTCGCTCGCTGTGTGTGTGTGTGCGCGTGTCCCTCCCTCGCTGTGTGTGTGTGTCCCTCCTTCGCTGTGTGTTATTGTCCCTCCCTCGCTGTGTGTGCGTGTCCCTCCCTCGCTGTCTGTGCGTGTCCCTCCCTCGCTGTGTGTGTGTGTGTGTGTGTGTCCCTCCCTCCCTGTGTGTGCGTATCCCTCCCTCCCTGTGAGTGCGTATCCCCCCCTCCCTGTGTGCGTATCCCTCTGTCGCTGTGTGAGCGTGTCCCTCCCTCGCTGTGTGTGAGCGTGTCCCTCACTCGCTGTGTGGGAGCGTGTCCCTCCCTCGCTTTCTGTGAGCGTGTCCCTCCCTCGCTGTGTGTGAGCGTGTCCCTCCCTCGCTGTGTGTGAACGTGTCCCTCCCTCGCTGTGTTTCTGCGTGTCCCTCCCTCGTTTTGTTTGTGCGTGTCGCTCCCTCGCTGTGTGCGCGTGTCCCTCGCTCGCAGTGTGTGTGTGTGCGCGTGTCCCTCCCTCGCTGTGTGTGTGTGTGTCCCTCCTTCGCTGTGTGTTATTGTCCCTCCCTCGCTGTGTGTGCGTGTCCCTGCCTCGCTGTGTGTGCGTGTCCCTCCCTCGCTGTGTGTGTGTCCCTCCCTCGCTGTGTTTGTGTGTGTCCCTCCCTCGCTGTGTTTGTGTGGGTCCCTCCTTCACTTTGTGCGTGCGGGTACCTCCCTCGCTTTGTGCGTGCGAGTCTCTCCCTTGCTGTGCGTGCGTGTCCCTCCCTTGCTGTGCGTGCGTGTCCCTCCCTTGCTGTGCGTGCGTGTCCCTCCCTTGCTGTGATGTGTGTCCCTCCCTTGTGTGTGTGTGTGTGTCCCTCCCTCGCTGTGTGTGTGTCCCTCCCTCGCTGTGTGTGGTCCCTCCCTCGCTGTGTGTGTGTGTCCCTCCCTCGCTGTGTGTGTGCGTGTCCCACCCTCGCTGTCTGTGTGTGTGTGTGTGTGTGTGTGTTCGTCCCTCCATCGCTGTGTGTGTGTGTCCCTCCATCGCTGTGTGTGTGTGTGTTCCTCCCTCGCTGTGTGTGTGTGTGTCCCTCTCTTACTGTGTGTGTGTGTCCCTCCCTTGCTGTGTGTGTGTGTCCCTCTCTTGCTGTGTGTGTGTGTACCTCCCTTGCTTTGTGTGTGTGTCCCTCTCTTGCTGTGTGTGTGTGTCCCTCCCTTGCTGTGTGTGTGTGTGTCCCTCCCTCGCTGTGTGTGTGCCTCTCCCTCGCTGTGTGTGTGTCCCTCCCTCGCTGTGTGTGTGTGTCCCTCCCTCGCTGTGTGTGTGTCTCTCCCTCGCTGTGTGTGTGTGTCCCTCTCTTGCTGTGTGTGTGTGTCCCTCCCTTGCTGTGTGTGTGTGTCCCTCTCTTGCTGTGTGTGTGTGTCCCTCCCTTGCTGTGTGTGTGTGTGTCCCTCCCTCGCTGTGTGTGTGTCTCTCCCTCGCTGTGTGTGTGTCCCTCCCTCGCTGTGTGTGTGTTTCCCTCCCTTGCTGTGTGTGTGTCCCTCCATTGCTGTGTGTGTGTGTGTCCCTCCCTCGCTGTGTGTGTGTGTGTCCCTCCCTCGCTGTGTGTGTGTGTGTGTGTCCCTCCATCGCTGTGTGTGTGTGTGTGTATACCTCCCTCGCTCTGTGTGTGTGTCCCTCCCTCGCTGTGTGTGTGTGTGTGTGTGTGTGTGTCCCTCCCTCCCTGTATGTGCGCTTGTCCCTCCCTCACTGTGTGTGTGTTAGTGTCCCTCCCTCGCTGTGTGTGTGGGAGTCACTCCCTCGCTGTGTGCGTGTGTGTCCCTCCCTTGCTGTGTGTGTGTGTCCCTCCCTCGATGTGTGTGTGTGTCCCTCCCTCGCTGTGTGTGTATGTGTTCCTCCCTCGCTGTGTGTGTGTCCCCCTCCCTCGCTGTGTGTGTGTGTGTGTCCCTCCACCGCTGTGTGTGTGTGTGTGTGTTCCTCCCACGCTGTGTGTGTGTGTGTCCCTCCCTCGCTGTGTGTGTGTGTGTGTGTGTGTGTGTGTGTGTCCCTCCATCGCTGTGTGTGTGTGTCCCTCCCTCGCTGTGTGTGTGTGTCCCTCCCTCGCTGTGTGTGTCCCTCCCTCCCTGTATGTGCGCGTGTCCCTCCCTCACTGTGTGTGTGTTAGTGTCCCTCCCTCGCTGTGTGTGTGGGTGTCCCTCACTCGCTGTGTGTGCGTGCGTGTCCATCCCTCGCTGTGTGCGTGTGTGTCCCTCCCTTGCTGTGTATGCGGGTCCCTCCCTTGCTGTGTGTGCGTGTCCCCCCTTCTGGGTGTGTGTTCCTCCCTCGCTGTGTGTGTGTGTGTGTGTCCGTCCCTCGCTCTGTGTGAGTGTGTGTGTGTGTCCCTCCCTCGCTGTGTGTGTGGGTGTGTGTGTGTCCGTCACTCGCTGTGTGTGTGTCCCTTCCTCTCTGTGTGTGTGTGTCCCTCCCTCGCTGTGATTGCGTCTCCCTCTCTAGCTGTGTGTGTGTGTCCCTCCCTTGCTGGGTGTGTGTGTCCCTCCCTTGCAGTGTGTGTGTGTGTGTGTCCCTCCCTCGCTGTGTGTGTGTCCCTTCCTCTCTGTGTGTGTTTGTCCCTCCCTCGCTGTGAGTGCGTCTCCCTCCCTCGCTGTGTGTGTGTGCGTGTCCCTCCCTCCCTGGCAATGTGTGTGTGTGTATGTCCTTCCCTGGCTATGTGTGTGTGTGTGTGTCTCCCTCCCTCGCTGTGAGTGTGTGCGTCTCTGACTCGCTGTGAGTGCGTGCGTCTCTCACTCGCTGTGAGTGTGCGCGTCTCTCACTCGCTGTAAGTGTGTGTGTCTCTCACTCCCTGTGAGTGTGTGCGTCCCTCCCTCGCTGTGTGTGTGTCCCTCCCTCGCTGTTTGTGTGTGTGTCATTCCCTCGCTGTGTGTGTGTGTGTGTCCCTCCCTCGTTGTATGTGTGTGTCCCTCCCTCGCTGTGTGTGTGTGTGTGTGTCCCTCCCTCCCTGTGTGTGCGTATCCCTCCCTCCCTGTGAGTGCGTATCCCTCCCTCCCTGTGTGCGTATCCCTCCGTCGCTGTGTGAGCGTGTCCCTCCCTCGCTGTGTGTGAGCGTGTCCCTCCCTCGCTGTGTGTGAGCGTGTCCCTCCCTCGCTTTGTGTGAGCGTGTCCCTCCCTCGCTGTGTGTGAGCGTGTCCCTCACTCGCTGTGTGTGAACGTGTCCCTCCCTCGCTGTGTTTGTGCGTGTCCCTCCCTCGTTTTGTTTGTGCGTGTCCCTCCCTCGCTGTGTGCGCGTGTCCCTCGCTCGCTGTGTGTGTGTGTGCGCGTGTCCCTCCCTCGCTGTGTGTGTGCGCGTCCCTCCTTCGCTGTATGTGCGTGTCCCTCCCTCGCTGTGTGTGCGTGTCCCTCCCTCGCTGTGTGTGCGTGTCCCTCTCTCGCTGTGTGTGTGTCCCTCCCTCGCTGTGTGTGTGTGTCCCTCTCTTGCTGTGTGTGTGTGTCCCTCCCTTGCTTTGTGTGTGTGTCCCTCTCTTGCTGTGTGTGTGTGTCCCTCCCTTGCTGTGTGTGTGTGTGTCCCTCCCTCGCTGTGTGTGTGCCTCTCCCTCGCTGTGTGTGTGTCCCTCCCTCGCTGTGTGTGTGTGTCCCTCCCTCGCTGTGTGTGTGTCTCTCCCTCGCTGTGTGTGTGTGTCCCTCTCTTGCTGTGTGTGTGTGTCCCTCCCTTGCTGTGTGTGTGTGTCCCTCTCTTGCTGTGTGTGTGTGTCACTCCCTTGCTGTGTGTGTGTGTGTCCCTCCCTCGCTGTGTGTGTGTCTCTCCCTCGCTGTGTGTGTGTCCCTCCCTCGCTGTGTGTGTGTTTCCCTCCCTTGCTGTGTGTGTGTCCCTCCATTGCTGTGTGTGTGTGTGTCCCTCCCTCGCTGTGTGTGTGTGTGTCCCTCCCTCGCTGTGTGTGTGTGTGTGTCCCTCCATCGCTGTGTGTGTGTGTGTGTATACCTCCCTCGCTCTGTGTGTGTGTCCCTCCCTCGCTGTGTGTGTGTGTGTGTGTGTGTGTGTCCCTCCCTCCCTGTATGTGCGCTTGTCCCTCCCTCACTGTGTGTGTGTTAGTGTCCCTCCCTCGCTGTGTGTGTGGGAGTCCCTCCCTCGCTGTGTGCGTGTGTGTCCCTCCCTTGCTGTGTGTGTGTGTCCCTCCCTTGCTGTGTATGTGTGTCCCTCCCTCGCTGTGTGTGTATGTGTTCCTCCCTCGCTGTGTGTGTGTCCCCCTCCCTCGCTGTGTGTGTGTGTGTGTGTCCCTCCACCGCTGTGTGTGTGTGTGTGTGTTCCTCCCACGCTGTGTGTGTGTGTGTCCCTCCCTCGCTGTGTGTGTGTGTGTGTGTGTCCCTCCATCGCTGTGTGTGTGTGTCCCTCCCTCGCTGTGTGTTAGTGTCCCTCCCTCGCTGTGTGTGTGGGTGTCCCTCACTCGCTGTGTGTGCGTGCGTGTCCATCCCTCGCTGTGTGCGTGTGTGTCCCTCCCTTGCTGTGTATGCGGGTCCCTCCCTTGCTGTGTGTGCGTGTCCCCCCTTCTGGGTGTGTGTTCCTCCCTCGCTGTGTGTGTGTGTGTGTGTGTGTGTGTGTGTGTCCGTCCCTCGCTCTGTGTGAGTGTGTGTGTGTGTCCCTCCCTAGCTGTGTGTGTGTGTCCCTCCCTTGCTGGGTGTGTGTGTCCCTCCCTTGCAGTGTGTGTGTGTGTGTGTCCCTCCCTCGCTGTGTGTGTGTCCCTTCCTCTCTGTGTGTGTTTGTCCCTCCCTCGCTGTGAGTGCGTCTCCCTCCCTCGCTGTGTGTGTGTGCGTGTCCCTCCCTCCCTGGCAATGTGTGTGTGTGTATGTCCTTCCCTGGCTATGTGTGTGTGTGTGTGTCTCCCTCCCTCGCTGTGAGTGTGTGCGTCTCTGACTCGCTGTGAGTGCGTGCGTCTCTCACTCGCTGTGAGTGTGCGCGTCTCTCACTCGCTGTAAGTGTGTGTGTCTCTCACTCCCTGTGAGTGTGTGCGTCCCTCCCTCGCTGTGTGTGTGTCCCTCCCTCGCTGTTTGTGTGTGTGTCATTCCCTCGCTGTGTGTGTGTGTGTGTCCCTCCCTCGTTGTATGTGTGTGTCCCTCCCTCGCTGTGTGTGTGTGTGTGTGTCCCTCCCTCCCTGTGTGTGCGTATCCCTCCCTCCCTGTGAGTGCGTATCCCTCCCTCCCTGTGTGCGTATCCCTCCGTCGCTGTGTGAGCGTGTCCCTCCCTCGCTGTGTGTGAGCGTGTCCCTCCCTCGCTGTGTGTGAGCGTGTCCCTCCCTCGCTTTGTGTGAGCGTGTCCCTCCCTCGCTGTGTGTGAGCGTGTCCCTCACTCGCTGTGTGTGAACGTGTCCCTCCCTCGCTGTGTTTGTGCGTGTCCCTCCCTCGTTTTGTTTGTGCGTGTCCCACCCTCGCTGTGTGCGCGTGTCCCTCGCTCGCTGTGTGTGTGTGTGCGCGTGTCCCTCCCTCGCTGTGTGTGTGCGCGTCCCTCCTTCGCTGTATGTGCGTGTCCCTCCCTCGCTGTGTGTGCGTGTCCCTCCCTCGCTGTGTGTGCGTGTCCCTCTCTCGCTGTGTGTGTGTCCCTCCCTCGCTGTGTTTGTGTATGTCCCTCCCTCGCTGTGTGTGCGTGTCCCTCTCTCGCTGTGTGTGTGTCCCTACCTCGCTGTGTTTGTGTGTGTCCCTCCCTCGCTGTGTTTGTGTGGGTCCCTCCTTCACTTTGTGCGTGCGTGTACCTCCCTCGCTTTGTGTTTTGCGTGTCTCTCCCTTGCTGTGCGTGCGTGTCCCTCCCTTGCTGTGCGTGCGTGTCCCTCTCTTGCTGTGCGTATGTGTCCCTCCCTTGCTGTGTGTGTTTCCCTCCCTTGTGTGTGTGTGTGTGTGTCCCTCCCTCGCTGTGTGTGTGTCCCTCCCTCGCTGTGTGCGTCTCCCTCCTTCGCTGTGTGTGTGTGTCCCTCCCGCGCTGTGTGTGTGTGTCCCTCCCGCGCTGTGTGTGTGCGTGTCCTTCCCTCGCTCTGTGTGTGTGTGTGTGTGTGTCCCTCCATCGCTGTGTGTGTGTGTCCCTCCATCACTGTGTGTGTGTGTGTGTGTTCCTACCTCGCTGTGTGTGTGTGTCCCTCTCTTGCTGTGTGTGTGTGTCCCTCCTTTGCTGTGTGTGTGTGTGTCCCTCTCTTGCTGTGTGTGTGTGTCCTTCCCTTGCTGTGTGTGTGTGTCCCTCTCTTGCTGTGTGAGTGTGTCCCTCCCTTGCTGTGTGTGTGTGTGTCCCTCCCTCGCTGTGTGTGTGTGTCCCTCTCTTGCTGTGTGTGTGTGTCCCTCCCTTGCTGTGTGTGTGTGTGTCCCTCCCTCGCTGTGTCTGTGTCACGCCCTCGCTGTGTGTGTGTCCCTCCCTCGCTGTGTGTGTGTGCCCCTCCCTCGCTGTGTGTGTGTCTCTCCCTCGCTGTGTGTGAGGGTCCCTCTCTTGCTGTGTGTGTGTGTCCCTCCCTTGCTGTGTGTGT
>NW_028270175.1:54807767-54922767 GCF_037043375.1 Chiloscyllium plagiosum
GTCCCTCCCTCACTCTGTGTGTGTGTGTGTGTGTGTGTGTGTCCCTCCCTCGCTGTGTGTGTGGGTGTGTGTGTCCGTCACTCGCTGTGTTTGTGTGTCCCTCCCTTGCTGTGCGTGCGTGTCCCTCCCTTGCTGTGTGTGTGTGTCCCTCCCTTGCTGTGTGTGTGTCCCTCCCTTGCTGTGTGTGTGTGTGTCCCTCCCTCGCTGTGTGTGTGTGTGTTCCTCCCTCGCTGTGTGTGTGTGTGTCCCTCCCTCGCTGTGTGTGTGTGTGTGTGTGTGTCCCTCCATCGCTGTGTGTGTGTGTCCCTCCCTCGCTGTGTGTGTGTCCCTCCCTCGCTGTGTGTGTGGGTCCCTCCCTCGCTGTGTGTGTGTGTGTCCCTCCCTCGCTGCGTGTGTGTGTGTTCCTCCCTCGCTGTGTGTGTGTGTGTGTGTGTGTCCCTCCATCGCTGTGTGTGTCCCTCCATCGCTGTGTGTGTGTGTGTGTGTCCCTCCCCCGCTGCGTGTGTGTGTGTCCCTCCATCGCTGTGTGTGTGTGTCCCTCCATCGCTGTGTGTGTGTGTGTTCCTCCTTCGCTGTGTGTGTGTGTGTCCCTCCCTCGCTGCGTGTGTGTGTGTCCCTCCATCGCTGTGTGTGTGTGTCCCTCCCTCGCTGTGTGTGTGTGTCCTTCCCTCGCTGTGTGTGTGTGTGTGTGTCCCTCCCTCCCTGTATGTGTGCGTGTCCCTCCCTTGCTGTGTGTGTGTGCGTGTCCCTCCCTCGCTGTGTGTGTGGGTGTCCCTCACTCGCTGTGTGTGCGTGCGTCTCCCTCCCTCGCTGTGTGCGTGTGTGTCCCTCCCTTGCTGTGTGCGCGTGTCCCTCCCTTGCTGTGTGTGCGTGTCCGCCCTTCTGGGTGTGTGTTCCTCCCTCGCTGTGTGTGTGTGTGTGTGTCCCTCCCTCGCTGTGTGTGTGTGTGTGTGTGTGTGTCCCTCCCTCGCTGTGTGTGTGTGTGTGTGTGTGTGTGTGTGTCCCTCCCTCGCTGTTTGTGTGTGTGTGTGTGTGGTGTGTCCCTCACTCGCTGTGTGTGTGCATGTCCCTCCCTGGCTATGTGCGTGTGTGTGTGTGTGTGTCTCTCCCTCGCTGTGAGTGTGTGTGTCTCTCACTCGGGGTGTGTGTGTGTGTGTGTGTGTGCCCCTCCCTCGCTGTGTGTGTGTGTGTGTCTCTCCCTCCCTCACTGTGTGTGCGTGTCCCTCCCTCGCTATGTGTGTGTGTGTGTGCGTGACCCTCCCTCACTGTGTGTGCGTGTCCCTCCCTCACTGTGTGTGTGTCCCTCCCTCGCTGTGTTTGTGTGTGTCCCTCCCTCGCTGTGTTTGTTTGGGTCCCTCCCTCGCTTTGTGCGTGCGGGTCCCTCCCTCGCTTTGTGCGTGCGGGTCCCTTCCTTGCTGTGTGTGCCTGTCCCTCCCTTGCTGTGCGTGCGTGTCCCACACTTGCTGTGTGTGTGGGTCCCTCTCTTGCTGTGTGTGTGCGTGTCCCTCCCTTGCTGTGTGTGTGTGTGTGTCCCTCCTTCGCTGTGTGTGTGTCTCTCCCTCGCTGTGTGTGTGTCCCTCCCTCGCTGTGTGTGTGTGTCCCTCCCTCGCTGAGTGTGTGTGTGTTCCTCCCTCGCTGTGTGTGTGTCCCCCTCCCTCGCTGTGTGTGTGTGTGTGTGTGTCCCTCCATCGCTGTGTGTGTGTGTGTGTGTGTTCCTCCCTCGCTGTGTGTGTGTGTCCCTCCCTCGCTGTGTGTGTGTGTCCCTCCCTCGCTGTGTGTGTCCCTCCCTCCCTGTATGTGCGCGTGTCCCTCCCTCACTATGTGTGTGTTAGTGTCCCTCCCTCGCTGTGTGTGTGGGTGTCCCTCACTCGCTGTGTGTGCGTGTCCATCCCTCGCTGTTTGCGTGTGTGTCCCTCCCTTGCTGTGTGTGCATGTCCCTCCCTTGCTGTGTGTGCGTGTACCCCCTTCTGGGTGTGTGTTCCTCCCTCGCTGTGTGTGTGTGTCTGTGTCCCTCCCTCGCTCTGTGTGTGTGTGTGTGTGTGTCCTTCCCTCGCTGTGTGTGTGGGTGTGTGTGTCCTTCACTCGCTGTGTGTGTGTCCCTCCCTTGCTGTGTGTGTGTGTCCCTCCCTTGCTGTGTGTGTGTGTGTCCCTCCATCGCTGTGTGTGTGTCCCTCCCTCGCTGTGTGTGTGTGTCCCTCCCTCGCTGTGAGTGCGTCTCCCTCCCTCGCTGCGTGTGTGTACTTGTCCCTCCTTCCCTGGCTATGTGTGTGTGTGTATGTCCCTCCCTGGCTATGTGTGTGTGTGTGTGTGTCTCTCTCCCTCCCTCGCTGTGAGTGTGTGCGTCTCTCACTCGCTGTGAGTGTGTGCGTCTCTGACTCGCTGTGAGTGTGTGCGTCTCTCACTCGCTGTGAGTGTGCGCGTCTCTGACTCGCTGTGAGTGTGTGCGTCTCTCACTCCCTGTGAGTGTGTGCGTCCCTCCCTCGCTGTGTGTGTGTCCCTCCCTCGCTGTGTGTGTGTGTGTCCCTCCCTCGCTGCGTGTGTGCGTGTGTCCCTCCCTCGCTGTGTGTGTGTGTGTCCCTCCCTCGCTGTGTGTGTGTGTGTCCCTCCCTCCCTGTGTGTGCGTATCCCTCTCTCCCTGTGAGTGCGTATCCCTCCCTCCCTGTGTGCGTATCCCTCCGTCGCTGTGTGAGCGTGTCCCTCCCTCGCTGTGTGTGAGCCTGTCCCTCCCTCGCTGTTTGTGGGCGTGTCCCTCCCTCGCTTTGTGTGAGCGTGTCCCTCCCTCGCTGTGTGTGAGCGTGTCCCTCCCTCGCTGTGTGTGAACGTGTCCCTCCCTCGCTGTGTTTGTGCGTGTCCCTCCCTCGTTTTGTTTGTGCGTGTCCCTCCCTCGCTGTGTGCGCGTGTCCCTCGCTCGCAGTGTGTGTGTGTGCGCGTGTCCCTCCCTCGCTGTGTGTGTGTGTGTGTCCCTCCTTCACTGTGTGTGTGTGTCCCTCCTTCGCTGTGTGTTATTGTCCCTCCCTCGCTGTGTGTGCGTGTCCCTCCCTCGCTGTGTGTGTGTGTGTGTGTCCCTCCCTCCCTGTGTGTGCGTATCCCTCCCTCCCTGTGAGTGCGTATCCCCCCCTCCCTGTGTGCATATCCCTCCGTCGCTGTGTGAGCGTGTCCCTCCCTCGCTGTGTGTGAGCGTGTCCCTCACTCGCTGTGTGGGAGCGTGTCCCTCCCTCGCTTTCTGTGAGCGTGTCCCTCCCTCGCTGTGTGTGTGTGTGTCCCTCCTTCGCTGTGTGTTATTGTCCCTCCCTCGCTGTGTGTGCGTGTCCCTCCCTCGCTGTGTGTGCGTGTCCCTCCCTCGCTGTGTGTGTGTCCCTCCCTCGCTGTGTTTGTGTGTGTCCCTCCCTCGCTGTGTGTGTGTGTGTGTGTGTGTGTGTGTCCCTCCCTCGCTGTTTGTGTGTGTGTGTGTGGTGTGTCCCTCACTCGCTGTGTGTGTGTATGTCCCTCCCTGGCTATGTGCGTGTGTGTGTGTCTCTCTCTCCCTCGCTGTGAGTGTGTGTGTCTCTCACTCGGGGTGTGTGTGTGTGTGTGTGTGCCCCTCCCTCGCTGTGTGTGTGTGTGTGTCTCTCCCTCCCTCACTGTGTGTGCGTGTCCCTCCCTCGCTATGTGTGTGTGTGTGTGTGCGTGACCCTCCCTCACTGTGTGTGCGTGTCCCTCCCTCACTGTGTGTGTGTCCCTCCCTCGCTGTGTTTGTGTGTGTCCCTCCCTCGCTGTGTTTGTTTGGGTCCCTCCCTCGCTTTGTGCGTGCGGGTCCCTCCCTCGCTTTGTGCGTGCGGGTCCCTTCCTTGCTGTGTGTGCCTGTCCCTCCCTTGCTGTGCGTGCGTGTCCCACACTTGCTGTGTGTGTGGGTCCCTCTCTTGCTGTGTGTGTGCGTGTCCCTCCCTTGCTGTGTGTGTGTGTGTCCCTCCTTCGCTGTGTGTGTGTCTCTCCCTCGCTGTGTGTGTGTCCCTCCCTCGCTGTGTGTGTGTGTCCCTCCCTCGCTGAGTGTGTGTGTGTTCCTCCCTCGCTGTGTGTGTGTCCCCCTCCCTCGCTGTGTGTGTGTGTGTGTGTCCCTCCATCGCTGAGTGTGTGTGTGTGTGTTCCTCCCTCGCTGTGTGTGTGTGTCCCTCCCTCGCTGTGTGTGTGTGTCCCTCCCTCGCTGTGTGTGTCCCTCCCTCCCTGTATGTGCGCGTGTCCCTCCCTCACTGTGTGTGTGTTAGTGTCCCTCCCTCGCTGTGTGTGTGGGTGTCCCTCACTCGCTGTGTGTGCGTGTCCATCCCTCGCTGTTTGCGTGTGTGTCCCTCCCTTGCTGTGTGTGCGTGTCCCTCCCTTGCTGTGTGTGCGTGTACCCCCTTCTGGTTGTGTGTTCCTCCCTCGCTGTGTGTGTGTGTGTGTGTCTGTGTCCCTCCCTCGCTCTGTGTGTGTGTGTGTGTGTGTCCTTCCCTCGCTGTGTGTGTGGGTGTGTGTGTCCTTCACTCGCTGTGTGTGTGTCCCTCCCTTGCTGTGTGTGTGTGTCCCTCCCTTGCTGTGTGTGTGTGTGTCCCTCCATCGCTGTGTGTGTGTCCCTCCCTCGCTGTGTGTGTGTGTCCCTCCCTCGCTGTGAGTGCGTCTCCCTCCCTCGCTGCATGTGTGTGCTTGTCCCTCCTTCCCTGGCTATGTGTGTGTGTGTATGTCCCTCCCTGGCTATGTGTGTGTGTGTGTGTGTCTCTCTCCCTCCCTCGCTGTGAGTGTGCGCGTCACTCACTCGCTGTGAGTGTGTGCGTCTCTGACTCGCTGTGAGTGTGTGCGTCTCTCACTCGCTGTGAGTGTGCGCGTCTCTGACTCGCTGTGAGTGTGTGCGTCTCTCACTCCCTGTGAGTGTGTGCGTCCCTCCCTCGCTGTGTGTGTGTCCCTCCCTCGCTGTGTGTGTGTGTGTGTCCCTCCCTCGCTGCGTGTGTGCGTGTGTCCCTCCCTCGCTGTGTGTGTGTGTCCCTCCCTCGCTGTGTGTGTGTGTGTGTGTGTCCCTCCCTCCCTGTGTGTGCGTATCCCTCTCTCCCTGTGAGTGCGTATCCCTCCCTCCCTGTGTGCGTATCCCTCCGTCGCTGTGTGAGCGTGTCCCTCCCTCGCTGTGTGTGAGCCTGTCCCTCCCTCGCTGTGTGTGAGCGTGTCCCTCCCTCGCTTTGTGTGAGCGTGTCCCTCCCTCGCTGTGTGTGAGCGTGTCCCTCCCTCGCTGTGTGTGAACGTGTCCCTCCCTCGCTGTGTTTGTGCGTGTCCCTCCCTCGTTTTGTTTGTGCGTGTCCCTCCCTCGCTGTGTGCGCGTGTCCCTCGCTCGCAGTGTGTGTGTGTGCGCGTGTCCCTCCCTCGCTGTGTGTGTGTGTGTCCCTCCTTCGCTGTGTGTGTGTGTCCCTCCTTCGCTGTGTGTTATTGTCCCTCCCTCGCTGTGTGTGCGTGTCCCTCCCTCGCTGTGTGTGTGTGTGTGTGTGTCCCTCCCTCCCTGTGTGTGCGTATCCCTCCCTCCCTGTGAGTGCGTATCCCCCCCTCCCTGTGTGCGTATCCCTCCGTCGCTGCGTGAGCGTGTCCCTCCCTCGCTGTGTGTGAGCGTGTCCCTCACTCGCTGTGTGGGAGCGTGTCCCTCCCTCGCTTTCTGTGAGCGTGTCCCTCCCTCGCTGTGTGTGTGTGTGTCCCTCCTTCGCTGTGTGTTATTGTCCCTCCCTCGCTGTGTGTGCGTGTCCCTCCCTCGCTGTGTGTGCGTGTCCCTCCCTCGCTGTGTGTGTGTCCCTCCCTCGCTGTGTTTGTGTGTGTCCCTCCCTCGCTGTGTTTGTGTGGGTCCCTCCTTCACTTTGTGCGTGCGGGTACCTCCCTCGCTCTGTGCGTGCGAGTCTCTCCCTTGCTGTGCGTGCGTGTCCCTCCCTTGCTGTGCGTGCGTGTCCCTCCCTTGCTGTGCGTGCGTGTCCCTCCCTTGCTGTGATGTGTGTCCCTCCCTTGTGTGTGTGTGTGTGTCCCTCCCTCGCTGTGTGTGTGTCCCTCCCTCGCTGTGTGTGGTCCCTCCCTCGCTTTGTGTGTGTGTCCCTCCCTCGCTGTGTGTGTGCGTGTCCCTCCCTCGCTGTGTGTGTGTGTGTGTGTGTGTTTGTCCCTCCATCGCTGTGTGTGTGTGTCCCTCCATCGCTGTGTGTGTGTGTGTTCCTCCCTCGCTGTGTGTGCGTGTCCCTCCCTCGCTGTGTGTGCGTGTCCCTCCCTCGCTGTGTGTGTGTCCCTCCCTCGCTGTGTTTGTGTGTGTCCCTCCCTCGCTGTGTTTGTGTGGGTCCCTCCTTCACTTTGTGCGTGCGGGTACCTCCCTCGCTCTGTGCGTGCGAGTCTCTCCCTTGCTGTGCGTGCGTGTCCCTCCCTTGCTGTGCGTGTGTGTCCCTCCCTTGCTGTGCGTGCGTGTCCCTCCCTTGCTGTGATGTGTGTCCCTCCCTTGTGTGTGTGTGTGTGTCCCTCCCTCGCTGTGTGTGTGTCCCTCCCTCGCTGTGTGTGGTCCCTCCCTCGCTTTGTGTGTGTGTCCCTCCCTCGCTGTGTGTGTGCGTGTCCCTCCCTCGCTGTGTGTGTGTGTGTGTGTGTGTTTGTCCCTCCATCGCTGTGTGTGTGTGTCCCTCCATCGCTGTGTGTGTGTGTGTTCCTCCCTCGCTGTGTGTGTGTGTGTCCCTCTCTTGCTGTGTGTGTGTGTCCCTCCCTTGCTGTGTGTGTGTGTCCCTCTCTTGCTGTGTGTGTGTGTCCCTCCCTTGCTTTGTGTGTGTGTCCCTCTCTTGCGGTGTGTGTGTGTCCCTCCCTTGCTGTGTGTGTGTGTGTCCCTCCCTCGCTGTGTGTGTGCCTCTCCCTCGCTGTGTGTGTGTCCCTCCCTCGCTGTGTGTGTGTCCCTCCCTCGCTGTGTGTGTGTCTCTCCCTCGCTGTGTGTGTGTGTCCCTCTCTTGCTGTGTGTGTGTGTCCCTCCCTAGCTGTGTGTGTGTGTCCCTCTCTTGCTGTGTGTGTGTGTCCCTCCCTTGCTGTGTGTGTGTGTGTCCCTCCCTCGCTGTGTGTGTGTCTCTCCCTCGCTGTGTGTGTGTCCCTCCCTCGCTGTGTGTGTGTTTCCCTCCCTTGCTTTGTGTGTGTCCCTCCATTGCTGTGTGTGTGTGTGTCCCTCCCTCGCTGTGTGTGTGTGTGTCCCTCCCTCGCTGTGTGAGTGTGTGTGTGTGTCCCTCCATCGCTGTGTGTGTGTGTGTGTACCTCCCTCGCTGTGTGTGTGTGTCCCTCCCTCGCTGTGTGTGTGTGTGTGTGTGTGTCCCTCCCTCCCTGTATGTGCGCTTGTCCCTCCCTCACTGTGTGTGTGTTAGTGTCCCTCCCTCGCTGTGTGTGTGGGAGTCCCTCCCTCGCTGTGTGTGCGTGCGTGTCCCTCCCTCGCTGTGTGCGTGTGTGTCCCTCCCTTGCTGTGTATGTGTGTCCCTCCCTCGCTGTGTGTGTGTGTCCCTCCCTCGCTGTGTGTGTGTGTGTTCCTCCCTCGCTGTGTGTGTGTCCCCCTCCCTCGCTGTGTGTGTGTGTGTGTGTCCCTCCACCGCTGTGTGTGTGTGTGTGTGTTCCTCCCACGCTGTGTGTGTGTGTGTCCCTCCCTCGCTGTGTGTGTGTGTGTGTTAGTGTCCCTCCATCGCTGTGTGTGTGTGTCCCTCCCTCGCTGTGTGTGTGTGTCCCTCTCTCACTGTGTGCGTCCCTCCATCGCCGTGTGTGTGTGTCCCTCCCTCGCTGTTTGTGTGTGTGTGTGTCCCTCCCTCCCTGTATGTGTGCGTGTCCCTCCCTCGCTGTGTGTGTGTGTGTGTCCCTCCCTCGCTGTGTGTGTGGGTGTCCCTCACTCGCTGTGTGTGCGTGCGTCTCCCTCCCTCGCTGTGTGCGTGTGTGTCCCTCCCTTGCTGTGTGTGCGTGTCCCTCCCTCGCTGTGTGTGTGTGTCCCTCCCTCGCTGTGTGTGTGTGTGTTCCTCCCTCGCTGTGTGTGTGTCCCCCTCCCTCGCTGTGTGTGTGTGTGTGTGTCCCTCCACCGCTGTGTGTGTGTGTGTGTGTTCCTCCCTCCCTGTATGTGTGCGTGTCCCTCCCTCGCTGTGTGTGTGTGTGTGTCCCTCTCTCACTGTGTGCGTCCCTCCATCGCCGTGTGTGTGTGTCCCTCCCTCGCTGTTTGTGTGTGTGTGTGTCCCTCCCTCCCTGTATGTGTGCGTGTCCCTCCCTCGCTGTGTGTGTGTGTGTGTCCCTCCCTCGCTGTGTGTGTGGGTGTCCCTCACTCGCTGTGTGTGCGTGCGTCTCCCTCCCTCGCTGTGTGCGTGTGTGTCCCTCCCTTGCTGTGTGTGCGTGTCCCTCCCTCGCTGTGTGTGTGTGTCCCTCCCTCGCTGTGTGTGTGTGTGTTCCTCCCTCGCTGTGTGTGTGTCCCCCTCCCTCGCTGTGTGTGTGTGTGTGTGTGTCCCTCCACCGCTGTGTGTGTGTGTGTGTTCCTCCCACGCTGTGTGTGTGTGTGTCCCTCCCTCGCTGTGTGTGTGTGTGTGTTAGTGTCCCTCCATCGCTGTGTGTGTGTGTCCCTCCCTCGCTGTGTGTGTGTGTCCCTCTCTCACTGTGTGCGTCCCTCCATCGCCGTGTGTGTGTGTCCCTCCCTCGCTGTTTGTGTGTGTGTGTGTCCCTCCCTCCCTGTATGTGTGCGTGTCCCTCCCTCGCTGTGTGTGTGTGTGTGTCCCTCCCTCGCTGTGTGTGTGGGTGTCCCTCACTCGCTGTGTGTGCGTGCGTCTCCCTCCCTCGCTGTGTGCGTGTGTGTCCCTCCCTTGCTGTGTGTGCGTGTCCCTCCCTTGCTGTGTGTGCGTGTCCCCACTTCTGGGTGTGTGTTCCTCCCTCGCTGTGTGTGTGTGTCCCTCCCTGTCTGTGTGTGTGTGTGTGTGTGTGTCCCTCCCTCGCTGTTTGTGTGTGTGTGTGTGGTGTGTCCCTCACTCGCTGTGTGTGTGTATGTCCCTCCCTGGCTATGTGCGTGTGTGTGTGTCTCTCTCTCCCTCGCTGTGAGTGTGTGTGTCTCTCACTCGGGGTGTGTGTGTGTGCCCCTCCCTCGCTGTGTGTGTGTGTGTGTCTCTCCCTCCCTCACTGTGTGTGCGTGTCCCTCCCTCGCTATGTGTGTGTGTGTGTGCGTGACCCTCCCTCACTGTGTGTGCGTGTCCCTCCCTCACTGTGTGTGTGTCCCTCCCTCGCTGTGTTTGTGTGTGTCCCTCCCTCGCTGTGTTTGTGTGGGTCCCTCCCTCGCTTTGTGCGTGCGGGTCCCTCCCTCGCTTTGTGCGTGCGGGTCCCTTCCTTGCTGTGTGTGCGTGTCCCTCCCTTGCTGTGCGTGCGTGTCCCTCCCTTGCTGTGTGTGTGTGTGTCCCTCCTTCGCTGTGTGTGTGTCTCTCCCTCGCTGTGTGTGTGTCCCTCCCTCGCTGTGTGTGTGTGTCCCTCCCTCGCTGAGTGTGTGTGTGTTCCTCCCTCGCTGTGTGTGTGTCCCCCTCCCTCGCTGTGTGTGTGTGTGTGTCCCTCCATCGCTGTGTGTGTGTGTGTGTTCCTCCCACACTGTGTGTGTGTGTTCCTCCCACACTGTGTGTGTGTGTGTCCCTCCCTCGCTGTGTGTGTGTGTGTGTGTGTGTGTCCCTCCATCGCTGTGTGTGTGTCCCTCCCTCGCTGTGTGTGTGTGTCCCTCCCTCGCTGTGTGTGTCCCTCCCTCCCTGTATGTGCGCGTGTCCCTCCCTCACTGTGTGTGTGTTAGTGTCCCTCCCTCGCTGTGTGTGTGGGTGTCCCTCACTCGCTGTGTGTGCGTGTCCATCCCCCGCTGTTTGCGTGTGTGACCCTCCCTTGCTGTGTGTGCGTGTCCCTCCCTTGCTGTGTGTGCGTGTACCCCCTTCTGGGTGTGTGTTCCTCCCTCGCTGTGTGTGTGTGTGTGTGTCTGTGTCCCTCCCTCGCTCTGTGTGTGTGTGTGTGTCCCTCGCTGTGTGTGTGGGTGTGTGTGTCCGTCACTCGCTGTGTGTGTGTGTCCCTCCCTTGCTGTGTGTGTGTGTCCCTCCCTTGCTGTGTGTGTGTGTCCCTCCCTCGCTGTGTGTGTGTCCCTCCCTCGCTGTGTGTGTGTCCCACCCTCGCTGTGTGTGAGTGTCCCTCCCTCGCTGTGAGTGCGTCTCCCTCCCTCGCTGCGTGTGTGTGCGTGTCCCTCCTTCCCTGGATATGTGTGTGTGTGTATGTCCCTCCCTGGCTATGTGTGTGTGTGTGTGTGTGTGTCTCTCCCTCCCTCGCTGTGAGTGTGTGCGTCTCTCACTCGCTGTGAGTGTGTGCGTCTCTGACTCGCTGTGAGTGTGTGCGTCTCTCACTCGCTGTGAGTGTGCGCATCTCTGACTCGCTGTGAGTGTGTGCGTCTCTCACTCCCTGTGAGTGTGTGCGTCCCTCACTTGCTGTGTGTGTGTCCCTCCCTCGCTGTGTGTGTGTGTGTCCCTCCCTCGCTGCGTGTATGTGTGTGTCCCTCCCTCGCTGTGTGTGTGTGTCCCTCCCTCGCTGTGTGTGTGTGTGTGTGTCCCTCCCTCCCTGTGTGTGCGTATCCCTCTCTCCCTGTGTGCGTATCCCTCCGTCGCTGTGTGAGCGTGTCCCTCCCTCGCTGTGTGTGAGCCTGTCCCTCCCTCGCTGTGTGTGAGCGTGTCCCTCCCTCGCTTTGTGTGAGCGTGTCCCTCCCTCGCTGTGTGTGAGCGTGTCCCTCCCTCGCTGTGTGTGAACGTGTCCCTCCGTCGCTGTGTGTTATTGTCCCTCCCTCGCTGTGTGTGCCTGTCCCTCCCTCGCTGTATGTGCGTGTCCCTCCCTCGCTGTGTGTGTGTGTGTCCCTCCCTCCCTGTGTGTGCGTATCCCTCCCTCCCTGTGAGTGCGTATCCCCCCTCCCTGTGTGCGTATCCCTCCCTCCCTGTGTGCGTATCCCTCCGTCGCTGTGTGAGCGTGTCCCTCCCTCGCTGTGTGTGAGCCTGTCCCTCCCTCGCTGTGTGTGAGCGTGTCCCTCCCTCGCTTTGTGTGAGCGTGTCCCTCCCTCGCTGTGTGTGAGCGTGTCCCTCCCTCGCTGTGTGTGAACGTGTCCCTCCGTCGCTGTGTGTTATTGTCCCTCCCTCGCTGTGTGTGCCTGTCCCTCCCTCGCTGTATGTGCGTGTCCCTCCCTCGCTGTGTGTGTGTGTGTGTGTCCCTCCCTCCCTGTGTGTGCGTATCCCTCCCTCCCTGTGAGTGCGTATCCCCCCTCCCTGTGTGCGTATCCCTCCGTCGCTGTGTGAGCGTGTCCCTCCCTCGCTGTGTGTGAGCGTGTCCCTCACTCGCTGTGTGGGAGCGTGTCCCTCCCTCGCTTTCTGTGAGCGTGTCCCTCCCTCGCTGTGTGTGAGCGTGTCCCTCCTTCGCTGTGTGTGAACGTGACCCTCCCTCGCTGTGTTTCTGCGTGTCCCTCCCTCGTTTTGTTTGTGCGTGTCCCTCCCTCGCTGTGTGCGCGTGTCCCTCGCTCGCAGTGTGTGTGTGTGCGCGTGTCCCTCCCTCGCTGTGTGTGTGTGTGTCCCTCCTTCGCTGTGTGTTATTGTCCCTCCCTCGCTGTGTGTGCGTGTCCCTCCCTCGCTGTGTGTGCGTGTCCCTCCCTCGCTGTGTGTGTGTCCCTCCCTCGCTGTCTTTGTTTGTGTCCCTCCCTCGCTGTGTTTGTGTGGTTCCCTCCTTCACTTTATGCGTGCGGGTACCTCCCTCGCTTTGTGCGTGCGAGTCTCTCCCTTGCTGTATTGCGTGTCCCTCCCTTGCTGTGCGTGCGTGTCCCTCCCTTGCTGTGCGTGCGTGTCCCTCCCTTGCTGTGATGTGTGTCCCTCCCTTGTGTGTGTGTGTGTGTCCCTCCCTCGCTGTGTGTGTGTCCCTCCCTCGCTGTGTGTGGTCCCTCCCTCGCTGTGTGTGTGTATCCCTCCCTCGCTGTGTGTGTGCGTGTCCCTCCCTCGCTGTGTGTGTGTGTGTGTGTGTGTGTTCGTCCCTCCATCGCTGTGTGTGTGTGTCCCTCCATCGCTGTGTGTGTGTGTGTTCATTCCTCGCTGTGTGTGTGTGTGTGTCTCTCTCTTGCTGTGTGTGTGTGTCCCTCCCTTGCTGTGTGTGTGTGTCCCTCTCTTGCTGTGTGTGTGTGTCCCTCCCTTGCTTTGTGTGTGTGTCCCTCTCTTGCTGTGTGTGTGTGTCCCTCCCTTGCTGTGTGTGTGTGTGTCCCTCCCTCGCTGTGTGTGTGCCTCTCCCTCGCTGTGTGTGTGTCCCTCCCTCGCTGTGTGTGTGTGTCCCTCCCTCGCTGTGTGTGTGTCTCTCCCTCGCTGTGTGTGTGTGTCCCTCTCTTGCTGTGTGTGTGTGTCCCTCCCTTGCTGTGTGTGTGTGTCCCTCTCTTGCTGTGTGTGTATGTCCCTCCCTTGCTGTGTCTGTGTGTGTCCCTCCCTCGCTATGTGTGTGTCTCCCACTCGCTGTGTGTGTGTGTCCCTCCCTCGCTATGTGTGTGTGTGTGTGTCCCTCCCTCCCTGTGTGTGCGTATCCCTCTCTCCCTGTGAGTGCGTATCCCTCCCTCCCTGTGTGCGTATCCCTCCGTCGCTGTGTGAGCGTGTCCCTCCCTCGCTGTGTGTGAGCCTGTCCCTCCCTCGCTGTGTGTGAGCGTGTCCCTCCCTCGCTTTGTGTGAGCGTGTCCCTCCCTCGCTGTGTGTGAGCGTGTCCCTCCCTCGCTGTGTGTGAACGTGTCCCTCCCTCGCTGTGTTTGTGCGTGTCCCTCCCTCGTTTTGTTTGTGCGTGTCCCTCCCTCGCTGAGTGCGCGTGTCCCTCGCTCGCTGTGTGTGTGTGTGCGCGTGTCCCTCCCTCGCTGTGTGTGTGTGTCCCTCCTTCGCTGTATGTTATTGTCCCTCCCTCGCTGTGTGTGCGTGTCCCTCCCTCGCTGTGTGTGCGTGTCACTCCCTCGCTGTGTGTGTGTGTGTGTGTCCCTCCCTCCCTGTGTGCGTATCCCTCCGTCGCTGTGTGAGCGTGTCCCTCCCTCGCTGTGTGTGCGTGTCCCTCCCTCGCTGTGTGTGCGTGTCCCTCCCTCGCTGTGTGTGTGTCCCTCCCTCGCTGTCTTTGTTTGTGTCCCTCCCTCGCTGTGTTTGTGTGGTTCCCTCCTTCACTTTGTGCGTGCGGGTACCTCCCTCGCTTTGTGCGTGCGAGTCTCTCCCTTGCTGTATTGCGTGTCCCTCCCTTGCTGTGCGTGCGTGTCCCTCCCTTGCTGTGCGTGCGTGTCCCTCCCTTGCTGTGATGTGTGTCCCTCCCTTGTGTGTGTGTGTGTGTCCCTCCCTCGCTGTGTGTGTGTCCCTCCCTCGCTGTGTGTTGTCCCTCCCTCGCTGTGTGTGTGTGTCCCTCCCTCGCTGTGTGTGTGCGTGTCCCTCCCTCGCTGTGTGTGTGTGTGTGTGTGTGTGTGTTCGTCCCTCCATCGCTGTGTGTGTGTGTCCCTCCATCGCTGTGTGTGTGTGTGTTCATTCCTCGCTGTGTGTGTGTGTGTGTCTCTCTCTTGCTGTGTGTGTGTGTCCCTCCCTTGCTGTGTGTGTGTGTCCCTCTCTTGCTGTGTGTGTGTGTCCCTCCCTTGCTTTGTGTGTGTGTCCCTCTCTTGCTGTGTGTGTGTGTCCCTCCCTTGCTGTGTGTGTGTGTGTCCCTCCCTCGCTGTGTGTGTGCCTCTCCCTCGCTGTGTGTGTGTCCCTCCCTCGCTGTGTGTGTGTGTCCCTCCCTCGCTGTGTGTGTGTCTCTCCCTCGCTGTGTGTGTGTGTCCCTCTCTTGCTGTGTGTGTGTGTCCCTCCCTTGCTGTGTGTGTGTGTCCCTCTCTTGCTGTGTGTGTATGTCCCTCCCTTGCTGTGTCTGTGTGTGTCCCTCCCTCGCTATGTGTGTGTCTCCCACTCGCTGTGTGTGTGTGTCCCTCCCTCGCTATGTGTGTGTGTGTGTGTCCCTCCCTCCCTGTGTGTGCGTATCCCTCTCTCCCTGTGAGTGCGTATCCCTCCCTCCCTGTGTGCGTATCCCTCCGTCGCTGTGTGAGCGTGTCCCTCCCTCGCTGTGTGTGAGCCTGTCCCTCCATCGCTGTGTGTGAGCGTGTCCCTCCCTCGCTTTGTGTGAGCGTGTCCCTCCCTCGCTGTGTGTGAGCGTGTCCCTCCCTCGCTGTGTGTGAACGTGTCCCTCCCTCGCTGTGTTTGTGCGTGTCCCTCCCTCGTTTTGTTTGTGCGTGTCCCTCCCTCGCTGAGTGCGCGTGTCCCTCGCTCGCTGTGTGTGTGTGTGCGCGTGTCCCTCCCTCGCTGTGTGTGTGTGTGCGCGTGTCCCTCCCTCGCTGTGTGTGTGTGTCCCTCCTTCGCTGTATGTTATTGTCCCTCCCTCGCTGTGTGTGCGTGTCCCTCCCTCGCTGTGTGTGCGTGTCACTCCCTCGCTGTGTGTGTGTGTGTGTGTCCCTCCCTCCCTGTGTGCGTATCCCTCCGTCGCTGTGTGAGCGTGTCCCTCCCTCGCTGTGTGTGAGCGTGTCGCTCACTCGCTGTGTGGGAGCGTGTCCCTCCCTCGCTTTCTGTGAGCGTGTCCCTCCCTCGCTGTGTGTGAGCGTGTCCGTCCCTCGCTGTGTGTGAACGTGTCCCTCCCTCGCTGTGTTTCTGCGTGTCCCTCCCTCGTTTTGTTTGTGCGTGTCCCTCCCTCGCTGTGTGCGCGTGTCCCTCGCTCGCAGTGTGTGTGTGTGCGCGTGTCCCTCCCTCGCTGTGTGTGTGTGTGTCCCTCCTTCGCTGTGTGTTATTGTCCCTCCCTCGCTGTGTGTGCGTGTCCCTCCCTCGCTGTGTGTGCGTGTCCCTCCCTCGCTGTGTGTGTGTCCCTCCCTCGCTGTGTTTGTGTGTGTCCCTCCCTCGCTGTATTTGTGTGGGTCCCTCCTTCACTTTGTGCGTGCGGGTACCTCCCTCGCTTTGTGCGTGCGAGTCTCTCCCTTGCTGTGCGTGCGTGTCCCTCCCTTGCTGTGCGTGCGTGTCTCTCCCTCGCTGTGTGTGTGTCCCTCCCTCGCTGTGTGTGTGTGTCCCTCCCTCGCTGTGTGTGTGCCTCTCCCTCGCTGTGTGTGTGTCCCTCCCTCGCTGTGTGTGTGTGTCGCTCCCTCGCTGTGTGTGTGTCTCTCCCTCGCTGTGTGTGTGTGTCCCTCTCTTGCTGTGTGTGTGTGTCCCTCCCTTGCTGTGTGTGTGTGTCCCTCTCATGCTGTGTGTGTGTGTCCCTCCCTTGCAGTGTGTGTGTCTCTCCCTCGGTGTGTTTGTGTGCCTCCCTCGCTGTGTGTGTGTGTGTGTGTGTGTCCCTCCATCGCTGTGTGTGTGTGTGTGTACCTCCCTCGCTGTGTGTGTGTGTCCCTCCCTCGCTGTGTGTGTGTGTGTGTGTCCCTCTCTCCCTGTATGTGCGCTTGTCCCTCCCTCACTGTGTGTGTGTTAGTGTCCCTCCCTCGCTGTGTGTGTGGGAGTCCCTCCCTCGCTGTGTGTGTGGGAGTCCCTCCCTCGCTGTGTGTGCGTGCGTGTCCCTCCCTCGCTGTGTGCGTGTGTGTCCCTCCCTTGCTGTGTGTGTGTGTCCCTCCATCGCTGTGTGTGTGTGTCCCTCCCTCGCTGTGTGTGTGTGTGTTCCTCCCTCGCTGTGTGTGTGTCCCCCTCCCTCGCTGTGTGTGTGTGTGTGTCCCTCCACCGCTGTGTGTGTGTGTGTGTGTTCCTCCCACGCTGTGTGTGTGTGTGTCCCTCCCTCGCTGTGTGTGTGTGTGTGTGTGTGTGTGTGTCCCTCCATCGCTGTGTGTGTGTGTCCCTCCCTCGCTGTGTGTGTGTGTCCCTCCCTCACTGTGTGTGTCCCTCCCTCCCTGTATGTGCGCGTGTCCCTCCCTCACTGTGTGTGTGTTAGTGTCCCTCCCTTGCTGTGTGTGTGTGTCCCTCCCTTGCTGGGTGTGTGTGTCCCTCCCTTGCAGTGTGTGTGTCCCTCCCTCGCTGTGTGTGTGTCCCTTCCTCGCTGTGTGTGTGTGTCCCTCCCTCGCTGTGAGTGCGTCTCCCTCCCTCGCTGTGTGTGTGTGCGTGTCCCTCCCTCCCTGGCAATGTGTGTGTGTGTGTATGTCCTTCCCTGGCTATGTGTGTGTGTGTGTGTGTGTCTCTCCCTCCCTCGCTGTGAGTGTGTGCGTCTCTCACTCGCTGTGAGTGTGTGCATCTCTGACTCGCTGTGAGTGCGTGCGTCTCTCACTCGCTGTGAGTGTGCGCGTCTCTCACTCGCTGTGAGTGTGTGCGTCTCTGACTCGCTGTGAGTGCGTGCGTCTCTCACTCGCTGTGAGTGTGCGCGTCTCTCACTCGCTGTGAGTGTGTGTGTCTCTCACTCCCTGTGAGTGTGTGCGTCCCTCCCTCGCTGTGTGTGTGTCCCTCCCTCGCTATTTGTGTGTGTGTCATTCCCTCGCTGTGTGTGTGTGTGTGTCCCTCCCTCGTTGTATGTGTGTTTCCCTCCCTCGCTGTGTGTGTGTGTGTGTGTCCCTCCCTCCCTCCCTGTGTGTGCGTATCCCTCCCTCCCTGTGAGTGCGTATCCCTCCCTCCCTGTGTGCGTATCCCTCCGTCGCTGTGTGAGCGTGTCCCTCCCTCGCTGTGTGTGAGCGTGTCCCTCCCTCGCTGTGTGTGAGCGTGTCCCTCCCTCGCTTTGTGTGAGCGTGTCCCGCCCTCGCTGTGTGTGAGCGTGTCCCTCCCTCGCTGTGTGTGAACGTGTCCCTCCCTCGCTGTGTTTGTGCGTGTCCCTCCCTCGTTTTGTTTGTGCGTGTCCCTCCCTCGCTGTGTGCGCGTGTCCCTCGCTCGCTGTGTGTGTGTGTGCACGTGTCCCTCCCTCGCTGTGTGTGTGTGTGTCCCTCCTTCGCTGTGTGTGCGTGTCCCTCCCTCGCTGTGTGTGCGTGTCCCTCCCTCGCTGTGTGTGCGTGCGTGTCCCTCCCTCGCTGTGTGCGTGTGTGTCCCTCCCTTGCTGTGTGTGTGTCCCTCCATCGCTGTGTGTGTGTGTCCCTCCCTCGCTGTGTGTGTGTGTGTTCCTCCCTCGCTGTGTGTGTGTCCCCCTCCCTCGCTGTGTGTGTGTGTGTGTCCCTCCACCGCTGTGTGTGTGTGTGTGTGTTCCTCCCACGCTGTGTGTGTGTGTGTCCCTCCCTCGCTGTGTGTGTGTGTGTGTGTGTGTGTGTGTGTGTCCCTCCATCGCTGTGTGTGTGTGTCCCTCCATCGCTGTGTGTGTGTGTCCCTCCCTCACTGTGTGTGTCCCTCCCTCCCTGTATGTGCGCGTGTCCCTCCCTAACTGTGTGTGTGTTAGTGTCCCTCCCTTGCTGTGTGTGTGTGTCCCTCCCTTGCTGGGTGTGTGTGTCCCTCCCTTGCAGTGTGTGTGTGTGTGTCCCTCCCTCGCTGTGTGTGTGTCCCTTCCTCGCTGTGTGTGTGTGTCCCTCCCTCGCTGTGAGTGCGTCTCCCTCCCTCGCTGTGTGTGTGTGCGTGTCCCTCCCTCCCTGGCAATGTGTGTGTCTGTGTATGTCCTTCCCTGGCTATGTGTGTGTGTGTGTGTGTGTGTCTCTCCCTCCCTCGCTGTGAGTGTGTGCGTCTCTCACTCGCTGTGAGTGTGTGCATCTCTGACTCGCTGTGAGTGCGTGCGTCTCTCACTCGCTGTGATTGTGCGCGTCTCTCACTCGCTGTGAGTGTGTGCGTCTCTGACTCGCTGTGAGTGCGTGCGTCTCTCACTCGCTGTGAGTGTGCGCGTCTCTCACTCGCTGTGAGTGTGTGTGTCTCTCACTCCCTGTGAGTGTGTGCGTCCCTCCCTCGCTGTGTGTGTGTCCCTCCCTCGCTATTTGTGTGTGTGTCATTCCCTCGCTGTGTGTGTGTGTGTGTCCCTCCCTCGTTGTATGTGTGTGTCCCTCCCTCGCTGTGTGTGTGTGTGTGTGTCCCTCCCTCCCTGTGTGTGCGTATCCCACCCTCCCTGTGAGTGCGTATCCCTCCCTCCCTGTGTGCGTATCCCTCCGTCGCTGTGTGAGCGTGTCCCTCCCTCGCTGTGTGTGAGCGTGTCCCTCCCTCGCTGTGTGTGAGCGTGTCCCTCCCTCGCTTTGTGTGAGCGTGTCCCGCCCTCGCTGTGTGTGAGCGTGTCCCTCCCTCGCTGTGTGTGTGTGTGTGTGTGTGTGTGTTCGTCACTCCATCGCTGTGTGTGTGTGTCCCTCCATCGCTGTGTGTGTGTGTGTTCATTCCTCGCTGTGTGTGTGTGTGTGTCTCTCTCTTGCTGTGTGTGTGTGTCCCTCCCTTGCTGTGTGTGTGTGTCCCTCTCTTGCTGTGTGTGTGTGTCCCTCCCTTGCTTTGTGTGTGTGTCCCTCTCTTGCTGTGTGTGTGTGTCCCTCCCTTGCTGTGTGTGTGTGTGTCCCTCCCTCGCTGTGTGTGTGCCTCTCCCTCGCTGTGTGTGTGTCCCTCCCTCGCTGTGTGTGTGTGTCCCTCCCTCGCTGTGTGTGTGTCTCTCCCTCGCTGTGTGTGTGTGTCCCTCTCTTGCTGTGTGTGTGTGTCCCTCCCTTGCTGTGTGTGTGTGTCCCTCTCTTGCTGTGTGTGTATGTCCCTCCCTTGCTGTGTCTGTGTGTGTCCCTCCCTCGCTATGTGTGTGTCTCCCACTCGCTGTGTGTGTGTGTCCCTCCCTCGCTGTGTGTGTGTGTGTGTGTCCCTCCCTCCCTGTGTGTGCGTATCCCTCTCTCCCTGTGAGTGCGTATCCCTCCCTCCCTGTGTGCGTATCCCTCCGTCGCTGTGTGAGCGTGTCCCTCCCTCGCTCTGTGTGAGCGTGTCCCTCCCTCGCTGTGTGTGAGCGTGTCCCTCCCTCGCTTTGTGTGAGCGTGTCCCTCCCTCGCTGTGTGTGAGCGTGTCCCTCCCTCGCTGTGTGTGAACGTGTCCCTCCCTCGCTGTGTTTGTGCGTGTCCCTCTCTCGTTTTGTTTTTGCGTGTCCCTCCCTCGCTGAGTGCGCGTGTCCCTCGCTCGCTGTGTGTGTGTGTGCGCGTGTCCCTCCCTCGCTGTGTGTGTGTGTCCCTCCTTCGCTGTGTGTTATTGTCCCTCCCTCGCTGTGTGTGCGTGTCCCTCCCTCGCTGTGTGTGCGTGTCACTCCCTCGCTGTGTGTGTGTGTGTGTGTCCCTCCCTCCCTGTGTGCGTATCCCTCCGTCGCTGTGTGAGCGTGTCCCTCCCTCGCTGTGTGTGAGCGTGTCCCTCACTCGCTGTGTGGGAGCGTGTCCCTCCCTCGTTTTCTGTGAGCGTGTCCCTCCCTCGCTGTGTGTGAGCGTGTCCGTCCCTCGCTGTGTGTGAACGTGTCCCTCCCTCGCTGTGTTTCTGCGTGTCCCTCCCTCGTTTTGTTTGTGCGTGTCCCTCCCTCGCTGTGTGCGCGTGTCCCTCGCTCGCAGTGTGTGTGTGTGCGCGTGTCCCTCCCTCGCTGTGTGTGTGTGTGTCCCTCCTTCGCTGTGTGTTATTGTCCCTCCCTCGCTGTGTGTGCGTGTCCCTCCCTCGCTGTGTGTGCGTGTCCCTCCCTCGCTGTGTGTGTGTCCCTCCCTCGCTGTGTTTGTGTGTGTCCCTCCCTCGCTGTGTTTGTGTGGGTCCCTCCTTCACTTTGTGCGTGCGGGTACCTCCCTCGCTTTGTGCGTGCGAGTCTCTCCCTTGTTGTGCGTGCGTGTCCCTCCCTTGCTGTGCGTGCGTGTCCCTCCCTTGCTGTGCGTGCGTGTCTCTCCCTCGCTGTGTGTGTGTCCCTCCCTCGCTGTGTGTGTGTGTCCCTCCCTCGCTGTGTGTGTGCCTCTCCCTCGCTGTGTGTGTGTCCCTCCCTCGCTGTGTGTGTGTGTCGCTCCCTCGCTGTGTGTGTGTCTCTCCCTCGCTGTGTGTGTGTGTCCCTCTCTTGCTGTGTGTGTGTGTCCCACCCTTGCTGTGTGTGTGTGTCCCTCTCATGCTGTGTGTGTGTGTCCCTCCCTTGCAGTGTGTGTGTCTCTCCCTCGGTGTGTTTGTGTGCCTCCCTCGCTGTGTGTGTGTGTGTGTGTGTGTCCCTCCATCGCTGTGTGTGTGTGTGTGTACCTCCCTCGCTGTGTGTGTGTGTCCCTCCCTCGCTGTGTGTGTGTGTGTGTGTGTGTGTGTCCCTCCCTCCCTGTATGTGCGCTTGTCCCTCCCTCACTGTGTGTGTGTTAGTGTCCCTCCCTCGCTGTGTGTGTGGGAGTCCCTCCCTCGCTGTGTGTGTGGGAGTCCCTCCCTCGCTGTGTGTGCGTGCGTGTCCCTCCCTCGCTGTGTGCGTGTGTGTCCCTCCCTTGCTGTGTGTGTGTGTCCCTCCATCGCTGTGTGTGTGTGTCCCTCCCTCGCTGTGTGTGTGTGTGTTCCTCCCTCGCTGTGTGTGTGTCCCCCTCCCTCGCTGTGTGTGTGTGTGTGTCCCTCCACCGCTGTGTGTGTGTGTGTGTGTTCCTCCCACGCTGTGTGTGT
The DNA here is from genome assembly GCF_037043375.1 of Chiloscyllium plagiosum. Classification (NCBI taxonomy): domain Eukaryota; kingdom Metazoa; phylum Chordata; class Chondrichthyes; order Orectolobiformes; family Hemiscylliidae; genus Chiloscyllium; species Chiloscyllium plagiosum. Next base: position 54,828,233 of record NW_028270175.1, read on the forward strand.
GTGTGTCCCTCCCTCGCTGTGTGTGTGTGTGTGTGTGTGTGTGTGTCCCTCCATCGCTGTGTGTGTGTGTCCCTCCCTCGCTGTGTGTGTGTGTCCCTCCCTCACTGTGTGTGTCCCTCCCTCCCTGTATGTGCGCGTGTCCCTCCCTCACTGTGTGTGTGTTAGTGTCCCTCCCTTGCTGTGTGTGTGTGTCCCTCCCTTGCTGGGTGTGTGTGTCCCTCCCTTGCAGTGTGTGTGTGTGTGTCCCTCCCTCGCTGTGTGTGTGTCCCTTCCTCGCTGAGTGTGTGTGTCCCTCCCTCGCTGTGAGTGCGTCTCCCTCCCTCGCTGTGTGTGTTTGCGTGTCCCTCCCTCCCTGGCAATGTGTGTGTGTGTGTATGTCCTTCCCTGGCTATGTGTGTGTGTGTGTGTGTGTCTCTCCCTCCCTCGCTGTGAGTGTGTGCGTCTCTCACTCGCTGTGAGTGTGTGCATCTCTGACTCGCTGTGAGTGCGTGCGTCTCTCACTCGCTGTGAGTGTGCGCGTCTCTCACTCGCTGTGAGTGTGTGCGTCTCTGACTCGCTGTGAGTGCGTGCGTCTCTCACTCGCTGTGAGTGTGCGCGTCTCTCACTCGCTGTGAGTGTGTGTGTCTCTCACTCCCTGTGAGTGTGTGCGTCCCTCCCTCGCTGTGTGTGTGTCCCTCCCTCGCTATTTGTGTGTGTGTCATTCCCTCGCTGTGTGTGTGTGTGTGTCCCTCCCTCGTTGTATGTGTGTTTCCCTCCCTCGCTGTGTGTGTGTGTGTGTGTCCCTCCCTCCCTCCCTGTGTGTGCGTATCCCTCCCTCCCTGTGAGTGCGTATCCCTCCCTCCCTGTGTGCGTATCCCTCCGTCGCTGTGTGAGCGTGTCCCTCCCTCGCTGTGTGTGAGCGTGTCCCTCCCTCGCTGTGTGTGAGCGTGTCCCTCCCTCGCTTTGTGTGAGCGTGTCCCGCCCTCGCTGTGTGTGAGCGTGTCCCTCCCTCGCTGTGTGTGAACGTGTCCCTCCCTCGCTGTGTTTGTGCGTGTCCCTCCCTCGTTTTGTTTGTGCGTGTCCCTCCCTCGCTGTGTGCGCGTGTCCCTCGCTCGCTGTGTGTGTGTGTGCACGTGTCCCTCCCTCGCTGTGTGTGTGTGTGTCCCTCCTTCGCTGTGTGTGCGTGTCCCTCCCTCGCTGTGTGTGCGTGTCCCTCCCTCGCTGTGTGTGCGTGCGTGTCCCTCCCTCGCTGTGTGCGTGTGTGTCTCTCCCTTGCTGTGTGTGTGTCCCTCCCTCGCTGTGTGTGTGTGTCCCTCCCTCGCTGTGTGTGTGTGTGTGTTCCTCCCTCGCTGTGTGTGTGTCCCCCTCCCTCGCTGTGTGTGTGTGTGTGTCCCTCCACCGCTGTGTGTGTGTGTGTGTGTTCCTCCCACGCTGTGTGTGTGTGTGTCCTTCCCTCGCTGTGTGTGTGTGTGTGTGTGTGTGTGTGTCCCTCCATCGCTGTGTGTGTGTGTCCCTCCCTCGCTGTGTGTGTGTGTCCCTCCCTCACTGTGTGTGTCCCTCCCTCCCTGTATGTGCGCGTGTCCCTCCCTCACTGTGTGTGTGTTAGTGTCCCTCCCTTGCTGTGTGTGTGTGTCCCTCCCTTGCTGGGTGTGTGTGTCCCTCCCTTGCAGTGTGTGTGTGTGTGTCCCTCCCTCGCTGTGTGTGTGTCCCTTCCTCGCTGTGTGTGTGTGTCCCTCCCTCGCTGTGAGTGCGTCTCCCTCCCTCGCTGTGTGTGTGTGCGTGTCCCTCCCTCCCTGGCAATGTGTGTGTGTGTGTATGTCCTTCCCTGGCTATGTGTGTGTGTGTGTGTGTGTGTCTCTCCCTCCCTCGCTGTGAGTGTGTGCGTCTCTCACTCGCTGTGAGTGTGTGCATCTCTGACTCGCTGTGAGTGCGTGCGTCTCTCACTCACTGTGATTGTGCGCGTCTCTCACTCGCTGTGAGTGTGTGCGTCTCTGACTCGCTGTGAGTGCGTGCGTCTCTCACTCGCTGTGAGTGTGCGCGTCTCTCACTCGCTGTGAGTGTGTGTGTCTCTCACTCCCTGTGAGTGTGTGCGTCCCTCCCTCGCTGTGTGTGTGTCCCTCCCTCGCTATTTGTGTGTGTGTCATTCCCTCGCTGTGTGTGTGTGTGTGTCCCTCCCTCGTTGTATGTGTGTGTCCCTCCCTCGCTGTGTGTGTGTGTGTGTGTCCCTCCCTCCCTGTGTGTGCGTATCCCTCCCTCCCTGTGAGTGCGTATCCCTCCCTCCCTGTGTGCGTATCCCTCCGTCGCTGTGTGAGCGTGTCCCTCCCTCGCTGTGTGTGAGCGTGTCCCTCCCTCGCTGTGTGTGAGCGTGTCCCTCCCTCGCTTAGTGTGAGCGTGTCCCGCCCTCGCTGTGTGTGAGCGTGTCCCTCCCTCGCTGTGTGTGAACGTGTCCCTCCCTCGCTGTGTTTGTGCGTGTCCCTCCCTCGTTTTGTTTGTGCGTGTCCCTCCCTCGCTGTGTGCGCGTGTCCCTCGCTCGCTGTGTGTGTGTGTGCACGTGTCCCTCCCTCGCTGTGTGTGTGTGTGTCCCTCCTTCGCTGTGTGTGCGTGTCCCTCCCTCGCTGTGTGTGCGTGTCCCTCCCTCGCTATGTGTGCGTGCGTGTCCCTCCCTCGCTGTGTGCGTGTGTGTCCCTCCCTTGCTGTGTGTGTGTCCCTCCCTCGCTGTGTGTGTGTGTCCCTCCCTCGCTGTGTGTGTGTGTGTTTCTCCCTCGCTGTGTGTGTGTCCCCCTCCCTCGCTGTGTGTGTGTGTGTGTCCCTCCACCGCTGTGTGTGTGTGTGTGTGTTCCTCCCACGCTGTGTGTGTGTGTGTCCCTCCCTCGCTGTGTGTGTGTGTGTGTGTGTGTGTGTGTCCCTCCATCGCTGTGTGTGTGTGTCCCTCCCTCGCTGTGTGTGTGTGTCCCTCCCTCACTGTGTGTGTCCCTCCCTCCCTGTATGTGCGCGTGTCCCTCCCTCACTGTGTGTGTGTTAGTGTCCCTCCCTTGCTGTGTGTGTGTGTCCCTCCCTTTCTGGGTGTGTGTGTCCCTCCCTTGCAGTGTGTGTGTGTGTGTCCCTCCCTGGCTGTGTGTGTGTCCCTTCCTCGCTGTGTGTGTGTGTCCCTCCCTCGCTGTGAGTGCGTCTCCCTCCCTCGCTGTGTGTGCGTGCGTGTCCCTCCCTCCCTGGAAATGTGTGTGTGTGTATGTCCTTACCTGGCTATGTGTGTGTGTGTGTGTGTGTGTGTGTCTCCCTCCCTCGCTGTGAGTGTGTGCGTCTCTCACTCGCTGTGAGTGTGTGCGTCTCTGACTCGCTGTGAGTGCGTGCGTCTCTCCCTCGCTGTGAGTGTGCGCGTCTCTCACTCGCTGTGAGTGTGTGCGTCTCTGACTCGCTGTGAGTGCGTGCGTCTCTCACTCGCTGTGAGTGTGCGCGTCTCTCACTCCCTGTGAGTGTGTGCGTCCCTCCCTCGCTGTGTGTGTGTCCCTCCCTCGCTGTTTGTGTGTGTGTCATTCCCTCGCTGTGTGTGTGTGTGTGTCCCTCCCTCGTTGTATGTGTGTGTCCCTCCCTCGCTGGGTGTGTGTGTGTCCCTCCCTCCCTGTGTGTGCGTATCCCTCCCTCCCTGTGAGTGCGTATCCCTCCCTCCCTGTGTGCGTATCCCTCCGTCGCTGTGTGAGCGTGTCCCTCCCTCGCTGTGTGTGAGCGTGTCCCTCCCTCGCTGTGTGTGAGCGTGTCCCTCCCTCGCTTTGTGTGAGCGTGTCCCGCCCTCGCTGTGTGTGAGCGTGTCCCTCCCTCGCTGTGTGTGAACGTGTCCCTCCCTCGCTGTGTTTGTGCGTGTCCCTCCCTCGTTTTGTTTGTGCGTGTCCCTCCCTCGCTGTGTATGCGGGTCCCTCCCTTGCTGTGTGTGCGTGTCCCCGCTTCTGGATGTGTGTTCCTCCCTCGCTGTGTGTGTGTGTGTGTGTGTGTGTGTCCGTCCCTCGCTCTGTGTGAGTGTGTGTGTGTGTCCCTCCCTCGCTGTGTGTGTGGGTATGTGTGTCCGTCACTCGCTGTGTGTGCGTGTCCCTCCCTTGCTGTGTGTGTGTGTCCCTCCCTTGCTGGGTGTGTGTGTCCCTCCCTTGCAGTGTGTGTGTGTGTGTCCCTCCCTCGCTGTGTGTGTGTCCCTTCCTCGCTGTGTGTGTATGTCCCTCCCTCGCTGTGAGTGCGTCTCCCTCCCTCGCTGTGTGTGTGTGCGTGTCCCTCCCTCCCTGACAATGTGTGTGTGTGTATGTCCTTCCCTGGCTATGTGTGTGTGTGTGTGTGTGTCTCGCTCCCTCGCTGTGAGTGTGTGCGTCTCTCACTCGCTGTGAGTGTGTGCGTCTCTGACTCGCTGTGAGTGCGAGCGTCTCTCACTCGCTGTGAATGTGCGCGTCTCTCACTCGCTGTGAGTGTGTGTGTCTCTCACTCCCTGTGAGTGTGTGCGTCCCTCCCTCGCTGTGTGCGTGTCCCTCCCTCCCTGGCAATGTGTGTGTGTGTATGTCCTTCCCTGGCTATGTGTGTGTGTGTGTGTGTGTCTCTCCCTCCCTCGCTGTGAGTGTGTGCGTCTCTCACTCGCTGTGAGTGTGTGCGTCTCTGACTCGCTGTGAGTGCGTGCGTCTCTCACTCGCTGTGAGTGTGCGCGTCTCTCACTCGCTGTGAGTGTGTGTATCTCTCACTCCCTGTGAGTGTGTGCGTCCCTCCCTCGCTGTGTGTGTGTCCCTCCCCCGGTGTGTGTGTGTGTCATTCCCTCGCTGTGTGTGTGTGTGTGTCCCTCCCTCGTTGTATGTGTGTGTCCCTCCCTCGCTGTGTGTGTGTGTGTGTGTCCCTCCCTCCCTGTGTGTGCGTATCCCTCCCTCCCTGTGAGTGCGTATCCCTCCCTCCCTGTGTGCGTATCCCTCCGTCGCTGTGTGAGCGTGTCCCTCCCTCGCTGTGTGTGAGCGTGTCCCTCCCTCGCTGTGTGTGAGCGTGTCCCTCCCTCGCTTTGTGTGAGTGTGTCCCTCCCTCGCTGTGTGTGAGCGTGTCCCTCACTCGCTGTGTGTGAACGTGTCCCTCCCTCGCTGTGTTTGTGCGTGTCCCTCCCTCGTTTTGTTTGTGCGTGTCCCTCCCTCGCTGTGTGCGCGTGTCCCTCGCTCGCTGTGTGTGTGTGTGCGCGTGTCCCTCCCTCGCTGTGTGTGTGTGTGTCCCTCCTTCACTGTGTGTGCGTGTCCCTCCCTCGCTGTGTGTGCGTGTCCCTCCCTCGCTGTGTGTGCGTGTCCCTCTCTCGCTGTGTGTGTGTCCCTCCCTCGCTGTGTTTGTGTATGTCCCTCCCTCGCTGTGTGTGCGTGTCCCTCTCTCACTGTGTGTGTGTCCCTACCTCGCTGTGTTTGTGTGTGTCCCTCCCTCGCTGTGTTTGTGTGGGTCCCTCCTTCACTTTGTGCGTGCGTGTACCTCCCTCGCTTTGTGCGTGCGTGTCTCTCCCTTGCTGTGCGTGCGTGTCCCTCCCTTGCTGTGCGTGCGTGTCCCTCCCTTGCTGTGCGTATGTGTCCCTCCCTTGCAGTGTGTGTGTGGCCCTCCCTTGTGTGTGTGTGTGTGTGTGTGTGTGTGTCCCTCCCTCGCTGTGTGTGTGTCCCTCCCTCGCTGTGTGCGTGTCCCTCCTTCGCTGTGTGTGTGTGTGTCCCTCCCGCGCTGTGTGTGTGCGTGTCCTTCCCTCGCTCTGTGTGTGTGTGTGTGTGTGTCCCTCCATCGCTGTGTGTGTGTGTCCCTCCATCGCTGTGTGTGTGTGTGTTCCTACCTCGCTGTGTGTGTGTGTCCCTCTCTTGCTGTGTGTGTGTGTCCCTCCTTTGCTGTGTGTGTGTGTCCCTCTCTTGCTGTGTGTGTGTGTCCTTCCCTTGCTGTGTGTGTGTGTCCCTCTCTTGCTGTGTGAGTGTGTCCTTCCCTTGCTGTGTGTGTGTGTGTGTCCCTCCCTCGCTGTGTGTGTGTGTCCCTCTCTTGCTGTGTGTGTGTGTCCCTCCCTTGCTGTGTGTGTGTGTGTCCCTCCCTCGCTGTGTGTGTGTCTCTCCCTCGCTGTGTGTGTGTCCCTCCCTCGCTGTGTGTGTGTGTCCCTCCCTCGCTGTGTGTGTGTCTCTCCCTCGCTGAGTTTGAGTGTCCCTCTCTTGCTGTGTGTGTGTGTCCCTCCCTTGCTGTGTGTGTGTGTCCCTCTCTTGCTGTGTGTGTGTGTCCCTCCCTTGCTGTGTGTGTGTGTGTCCCTCCCTCGCTGTGTGTGTGTCTCTCCTTCGCTGTGTGTGTGTCCCTCCCTCGCTGTGTGTGTGTCCCTCCCTCGCTGTGTGTGTGTATGTGTCCCTCCATCGCTGTGTGTGTGTGTGTCCCTCCCTCGCTGTGTATGTGTGTGTGTCCCTCCCTCGCTGTGTGCGTGTGTGTGTGTGTGTGTGTCCCTCCATCGCTGTGTGTGTGTGTGTCCCTCCCTCGCTGTGTGTGTGTGTCCCTCCCTCGCTGTGTGTGTGTGTGTGTGTGTCCCTCCCTCCCTGTATGTGCGCGTGTCGCTCCCTCACTGTGTGTGTGTGCGTGTGCATCCCTTGCTGTGTGTGCGTGTCCCCCCTTCTGGGTGTGTGTTCCTCCCTCGCTGTGTGTGTGTGTGTTTGTCCCTCCCTCACTCTGTGTGTGTGTGTGTGTGTGTGTCCCTCCCTCGCTGTGTGTGTGGGTGTGTGTGTCCGTCACTCGCTGTGTGTGTGTGTCCCTCCCTTGCTGTGCGTGCGTGTCCCTCCCTTGCTGTGTGTGTGTGTCCCTCCCTTGCTGTGTGTGTGTCCCTCCCTTGCTGTGTGTGTGTGTGTCCCTCCCTCGCTGTGTGTGTGTGTGTTCCTCCCTCGCTGTGTGTGTGTGTGTCCCTCCCTCGCTGTGTGTGTGTGTGTGTGTGTGTGTGTCCCTCCATCGCTGTGTGTGTGTGTCCCTCCCTCGCTGTGTGTGTGTCCCTCCCTCGCTGTGTGTGTGGGTCCCTCCCTCGCTGTGTGTGTGTGTGTCCCTCCCTCGCTGCGTGTGTGTGTGTTCCTCCCTCGCTGTGTGTGTCCCTCCATCGCTGTGTGTGTGTCCCTCCATCGCTGTGTGTGTGTGTGTGTGTCCCTCCCTCGCTGCGTGTGTGTGTCCCTCCATCGCTGTGTGTGTGTGTCCCTCCATCGCTGTGTGTGTGTGTGTTCCTCCCTCGCTGTGTGTGTGTGTGTCCCTCCCTCGCTGCGTGTGTGTGTGTCCCTCCATCGCTGTGTGTGTGTGTGCCTCCCTCGCTGTGTGTGTGTGTCCCTCCCTCGCTGTGTGTGTGTGAGTGTGTCCCTCCCTCCCTGTATGTGTGCGTGTCCCTCCCTCGCTGTGTGTGTGTGCGTGTCCCTCCCTCGCTGTGTGTGTGGGTGTCCCTCACTCGCTGTGTGTGCGTGCGTCTCCCTCCCTCGCTGTGTGCGTGTGTGTCCCTCCCTTGCTGTTTTTGCGTGTCCCCCCTTCTGGGTGTGTGTTCCTCCCTCGCTGTGTGTGTGTGTGTGTGTGGTGTGTCCCTCACTCGCTGTGTGTGTGTATGTCCCTCCCTGGCTATGTGCGTGTGTGTGTGTGTGTGTCTCTCCCTCGCTGTGAGTGTGTGTGTCTCTCACTCGGGGTGTGTGTGTGTGTGTGTGTGCCCCTCCCTCGCTGTGTGTGTGTGTGTGTCTCTCCCTCCCTCACTGTGTGTGCGTCTCCCTCCCTCGCTATGTGTGTGTGTGTGTGCGTGTCCCTCCCTCGCTGTGTGTGTGTCCCTCCCTCGCTGTGTGTGTGTCCCTCCCTCGCTGTGTGTGTGTGTGTCCCTCCCTCGTTGTGTGTGTGTATGTGTCCCTCCATCGCTGTGTGTGTGTGTGTTCCTACCTCGCTGTGTGTGTGTGTCCCTCTCTTGCTGTGTGTGTGTGTCCCTCCTTTGCTGTGTGTGTGTGTCCCTCTCTTGCTGTGTGTGTGTGTCCTTCCCTTGCTGTGTGTGTGTGTCCCTCTCTTGCTGTGTGAGTGTGTCCCTCCCTTGCTGTGTGTGCGTGTGTGTCCCTCCCTCGCTGTGTGTGTGTGTCCCTCTCTTGCTGTGTGTGTGTGTCCCTCCCTTGCTGTGTGTGTGTGTGTCCCTCCCTCGCTGTGTGTGTGTCTCTCCCTCGCTGTGTGTGTGTCCCTCCCTCGCTGTGTGTGTGTGTCCCGCCCTCGCTGTGTGTGTGTCTCTCCCTCGCTGAGTTTGAGTGTCCCTCTCTTGCTGTGTGTGTGTGTCCCTCCCTTGCTGTGTGTGTGTGTCCCTCTCTTGCTGTGTGTGTGTGTCCCTCCCTTGCTGTGTGTGTGTGTGTCCCTCCCTCGCTGTGTGTGTGTCTCTCCCTCGCTGTGTGTGTGTCCCTCCCTCGCTGTGTGTGTGTCCCACCCTCGCTGTGTGTGTGTATGTGTCCCTCCATCGCTGTGTGTGTGTGTGTCCCTCCCTCGCTGTGTATGTGTGTGTGTCCCTCCCTCGCTGTGTGCGTGTGTGTGTGTGTGTGTGTGTGTGTCCCTCCATCGCTGTGTGTGTGTGTGTCCCTCCCTCGCTGTGTGTGTGTGTCCCTCCCTCGCTGTGTGTGTGTGTGTGTGTCCCTCCCTCCCTGTATGTGCGCGTGTCCCTCCCTCACTGTGTGTGTGTTAGTGTCCCTCCCTCGCTGTGTGTGTGGGAGTCCCTTCCTCGCTGTGTGTGCGTGTGCATCCCTTGCTGTGTGTGCGTGTCCCCCCTTCTGGGTGTGTGTTCCTCCCTCGCTGTGTGTGTGTGTGTTTGTCCCTCCCTCACTCTGTGTGTGTGTGTGTGTGTGTGTCCCTCCCTCGCTGTGTGTGTGTGTGTGTGTGTCCGTCACTCGCTGTGTGTGTGTGTCCCTCTCTTGCTGTGCGTGCGTGTCCCTCCCTTGCTGTGTGTGTGTCCCTCCCTTGCTGTGTGTGTGTCCCTCCCTTGCTGTGTGTGTGTGTGTCCCTCCCTCGCTGTGTGTGTGTGTGTTCCTCCCTCGCTGTGTGTGTGTGTGTCCCTCCCTCGCTGTGTGTGTGTGTGTGTGTGTGTCCCTCCATCGCTGTGTGTGTGTGTCCCTCCCTCGCTGTGTGTGTGTCCCTCCCTCGCTGTGTGTGTGTGTCCCTCCCTCGCTGCGTGTGTGTGTGTTCCTCCCTCGCTGTGTGTGTGTGTGTGTGTGTCCCTCCATCGCTGTGTGTGTGTCCCTCCATCGCTGTGTGTGTGTGTGTGTGTCCCTCCCTCGCTGCGTGTGTGTGTCCCTCCATCGCTGTGTGTGTGTGTCCCTCCATCGCTGTGTGTGTGTGTGTTCCTCCCTCGCTGTGTGTGTGTGTGTCCCTCCCTCGCTGCGTGTGTGTGTGTCCCTCCATCGCTGTGTGTGTGTGTGCCTCCCTCGCTGTGTGTGTGTGTCCCTCCCTCGCTGAGTGTGTGTGAGTGTGTCCCTCCCTCCCTGTATGTGTGCGTGTCCCTCCCTCGCTGTGTGTGTGTGCGTGTCCCTCCCTCGCTGTGTGTGTGGGTGTCCCTCACTCGCTGTGTGTGCGTGCGTCTCCCTCCCTCGCTGTGTGCGTGTGTGTCCCTCCCTTGCTGTTTTTGCGTGTCCCCCCTTCTGGGTGTGTGTTCCTCCCTCGCTGTGTGTGTGTGTGTGTGTGGTGTGTCCCTCACTCGCTGTGTGTGTGTATGTCCCTCCCTGGCTATGTGCGTGTGTGTGTGTGTGTGTCTCTCCCTCGCTGTGAGTGTGTGTGTCTCTCACTCGGGGTGTGTGTGTGTGTGTGCGTGTACCTCCCTCGCTGTGTGTGTGTCCCTCCCTCGCTGTGTGTGTGTCCCTCCCTCGCTGTGTGTGTGTGTGTCCCTCCCTCGTTGTGTGTGTGTATGTGTCCCTCCAACGCTGTGTGTGTGTGTGTCCCTCCCTCGCTGTGTGTGTGTGTGTTTGTCCCTCCCTCACTCTGTGTGTGTGTGTGTGTGTGTGTGTGTCCCTCCCTCGCTGTGTGTGTGGGTGTGTGTGTCCGTCACTCGCTGTGTGTGTGTGTCCCTCCCTTGCTGTGCGTGCGTGTCCCTCCCTTGCTGTGTGTGTGTGTCCCTCCCTTGCTGTGTGTGTGTCCCTCCCTTGCTGTGTGTGTGTGTGTCCCTCCCTCGCTGTGTGTGTGTGTGTTCCTCCCTCGCTGTGTGTGTGTGTGTGTCCCTCCCTCGCTGTGTGTGTGTGTGTGTGTGTGTGTGTGTGTGTGTGTGTCCCTCCATCGCTGTGTGTGTGTGTCCCTCCCTCGCTGTGTGTGTGTCCCTCCCTCGCTGTGTGTGTGGGTCCCTCCCTCGCTGTGTGTGTGTGTGTTCCTCCCTCGCTGCGTGTGTGTGTGTTCCTCCCTCGCTGTGTGTGTTTGTGTGTGTGTGTGTCCCTCCATCGCTGTGTGTGTGTCCCTCCATCGCTGTGTGTGTGTGTGTGTGTCCCTCCCTCGCTGCGTGTGTGTGTCCCTCCATCGCTGTGTGTGTGTGTCCCTCCATCGCTGTGTGTGTGTGTGTTCCTCCCTCGCTGTGTGTGTGTGTGTCCCTCCCTCGCTGCGTGTGTGTGTGTCCCTCCATCGCTGTGTGTGTGTGTGTGCCTCCCTCGCTGTGTGTGTGTGTCCCTCCCTCGCTGTGTGTGTGTGTGTGTGTCCCTCCCTCCCTGTATGTGTGCGTGTCCCTCCCTCGCTGTGTGTGTGTGCGTGTCCCTCCCTCGCTGTGTGTGTGGGTGTCCCTCACTCGCTGTGTGTGCGTGCGTCTCCCTCCCTCGCTGTGTGCGTGTGTGTATCTCCCTTGCTGTGTGTGCGTGTGCCTCCCTTGCTGTTTTTGCGTGTCCCCCCTTCTGGGTGTGTGTTCCTCCCTCGCTGTGTGTGTGTGTGTTTGTGGTGTGTCCCTCACTCGCTGTGTGTGTGTATGTCCCTCCCTGGCTATGTGCGTGTGTGTGTGTGTGTGTCTCTCCCTCGCTGTGAGTGTGTGTGTCTCTCACTCGGGGTGTGTGTGTGTGTGTGTGTGCCCCTCCCTCGCTGTGTGTGTGTGTGTCTCTCCCTCCCTCACTGTGTGTGCGTCTCCCTCCCTCGCTATGTGTGTGTGTGTGTGCGTGTCCCTCCCTCGCTGTGTGTGTGTCTCTCCCTCGCTGTGTGTGTGTCCCTCCCTCGCTGTGTGTGTGTGTGTCCCTCCCTCGTTGTGTGTGTGTATGTGTCCCTCCAACGCTGTATGTGTGTGTGTCCCTCCCTCGCTGTGTGTGTGTGTGTCCCTCCCTCGCTGTGTGTGTGTGTGTGTTTGTGTGTGTGTGTGTGTGTCCCTCCATCGCTGTGTGTGTGTGTGTGTGTTTCCCTCCATCGCTGTGTGTGTGTGTCCCTCCCTCGCTGTGTGTGTGTGTGTGTGTGTCCCTCCCTCCCTGTATGTGCGCGTGTCCCTCCCTCACTGTGTGTGTGTTAGTGTCCCTCCCTCGCTGTGCGTGTGGGAGTCCCTCCCTCGCTGTGTGTGCGTGTGCATCCCTTGCTGTGTGTGCGTGTCCCCCCTTCTGGGTGTGTGTTCCTCCCTCGCTGTGTGTGTGTGTCCCTCCCTCGCTCTGTGTGTGTGTGTGTGTGTGTGTGTGTCCCTCACTCGCTGTGTGTGTGGGTGTGTGTGTGTCCGTCACTCGCTGTGTGTGTGTGTCCCTCCCTTGCTGTGTGTGTGTCCCTCCCTTGCTGTGTGTGTGTGTGTCCCTTCCTCGCTGTGTATGTGGCCGTCCCTCGCTGTGTGTGTGTCCCTCCCTCGCAGTGTGTGTGTGTCCCTCCCTCGCTGTGAGTTCATCTCCCTCCCTCGCTGTGTGTGTGTGCGTGTCCCTCCCTCCCTGGCTATGTGTGTGTGTGTGTATGTCCCTCCCTGGCTATGTGTGTGTGTGTGTGTCTCTCTCTCTCCCTCGCTGTGAGTGTGTGCGTCTCTCACTCGCTGTGAGTGTGCGCGTCTCTCACTCGCTGTGAGTGTGCGCGTCTCTCACTCGCTGTGAGTGTGCGTGTCTCTCACTCGCTGTGGGTGTGTGCGTCTCTCACTCCCTGTGAGTGTGTGCGTCCCTCCCTCGCTGTGTGTGTGTGTTTGTCCCTCCCTCGCTGTGTTTGTGTGTCCCTCCCTCGCTCTGTGTGTGTGTGTGTGTGTCCCTCCCTTGCAGTGTGTGTGTGTGTGTCCCTCCCTCGCTGTGTGTGTGTCCCTTCCTCGCTGTGTGTGTGTGTCACTCCCTCGCTGTGAGTGCGTCTCCCTCCCTCGCTGTGTGTGTGTGCGTGTCCCTCCCTCCCTGGCAATGTGTGTGTGTGTATGTCCTTCCCTGGCTATGTGTGTGTGTGTGTGTGTCTCGCTCCCTCGCTGTGAGTGTGTGCGTCTCTCACACGCTGTGAGTGTGTGCGTCTCTGACTCGCTGTGAGTGCGTGCGTCTCTCACTCGCTGTGAGTGTGCGCGTCTCTCACTCGCTGTGAGTGTGTGTGTCTCTCACTCCCTGTGAGTGTGTGCGTCCCTCCCTCGCTGTGTGCGTGTCCCTCCCTCCCTGGCAATGTGTGTGTGTGTATGTCCTTCCCTGGCTATGTGAATGTGTGTGTGTGTCTCTCCCTCCCTCGCTGTGAGTGTGTGCGTCTCTCACTCGCTGTGAGTGTGTGCGTCTCTGACTCGCTGTGAGTGCGTGCGTCTCTCACTCGCTGTGAGTGTGCGCGTCTCTCACTCGCTGTGAGTGTGTGTGTCTCTCACTCGCTGTGAGTGTGTGCGTCCCTCCCTCGCTGTGTGTGTGTGTGTGTCATTCCCTCGCTGTGTGTGTGTGTGTGTGTCCCTCCCTCGTTGTATGTGTGTGTCCCTCCCTCCCTGGGTGTGCGTATCCCTCCCTCCCTGTGAGTGCGTATCCCTCCCTCCCTGTGTGCGTATCCCTCCGTCGCTGTGTGAGCGTGTCCCTCCCTCGCTGTGTGTGAGCGTGTCCCTCCCTCGCTGTGTGTGAGCGTGTCCCTCCCTCGCTTTGTGTGAGCGTGTCCCTCCCTCGCTGTGTGTGAGCGTGTCCCTCCCTCGCTGTGTTTGTGCGAGTCCCTCCCTCGTTGTGTTTGTGTATGTCCCTCCCTCGCTGTGTGAGCGTGTCCCTCCCTCGCTGTGTGTGAGCGTGTCCCTCCCTCGCTGTGTTTGTGCGTGTCCCTCCCTCGCTGTGTTTGTGTATGTCCCTCCCTCGCTGTATGTGCGTGTCCCTCTCTCGCTGTGTGTGTGTCCCTACCTCGCTGTGTTTGTGTGTATCCCTCCCTCGCTGTGTTTGTGTGGGTCCCTCCTTCACTTAGTGCGTGCGTGTACCTCCCTCGCTTTGTGCGTGCGTGTCTCTCCCTTGCTGTGCGTGCGTGTCCCCCCCTTGCTGCGCGTGCGTGTCCCTCCCTTGCTGTGCGTGCGTGTCCCTCCCTTGCTGTGTGTGTGTGTCCCTCCCTTGTGTGTGTGTGTCCCTCCCTCGCTGTGTGCGTGTCCCCCCTTCGCTGTGTGTGTGTGTCCCTCCCGCGCTGTGTGTGTGTGTCCCTCCCTCGCTGTGTGTGTGCGTGTCCTTCCCTCGCTCTGTGTGCGTGTGTGTGTGTGTCCCTCCATCGCTGTGTGTGTATGTCCCTCCATCGCTGTGTGTGTGTGTGTTCCTACCTCGCTGTGTGTGTGTGTCCCTCTCTTGCTGTGTGTGTGTGTCCCTCCTTTGCTGTGTGTGTGTGTCCCTCTCTTGCTGTGTGTGTGTGCCCTTCCCTTGCTGTGTGTGTGTGTCCCTCTCTTGCTGTGTGAATGTGTCCCTCCCTTGTTGTGTGTGTGTGTGTCCCTCCCTCGCTGTGTGTGTGTGTCCTTCACTTGCTGTGCGTGTGTGTCCCTCCCTTGCTGTGTGTGTGTGTGTCCCTCCCTCGCTGTGTGTGTGTCTCTCCCTCGCTGTGTGTGTGTCCCTCCCTCGCTGTGTGTGTGTGTCCCTCCCTCGCTGTGTGTGTGTCTCTCCCTCGCTGTGTTTGAGTGTCCCTCTCTTGCTGTGTGTGTGTGTCCCTCCCTTGCTGTGTGTGTGTGTTCCTCTCTTGCTGTGTGTGTGTGTCCCTCCCTTGCTGTGTGTGTGTGTGTCCCTCCCTCGCTGTGTGTGTGTCCCTTCCTCGCTGTGTATGTGGCCCTCCCTCGCTGTGTGTGTGTGTCCCTCCCTCGCAATGTGTGTGTATGTATCCCTCCATCGCTGTGTGTGTGTGTGTCCCTCCCTCGCTGTGTGTGTGTGTGTGTGTCCCTCCCTCGCTGTGTGTGTGTGTGTGTGTGTGTGTGTCTCTCCATCGCTGTGTGTGTGTGTGTGTCCCTCCCTCGCTGTGTGCGTGTGTCCCTCCCTCGCTGTGTGTGTGTGTGTGTGTGTGTACCGCCCTCCCTGTATGTGCGCGTGTCCCTCCCTCACTGTGTGTGTGTTAGTGTCCCTCCCTCGCTGTGTGTGCGGGAGTCCCTCCCTCGCTGTGTGTGCGTGTGCATCCCTTGCTGTGTGTGCGTGTCCCCCCTTCTGGGTGTGTGTTCCTCCCTCGCTGTGTGTGTGTGTGTTTGTCCCTCCCTCACTCTCTGTGTGTGTGTGTGTGTGTCCCTCCCTCGCTGTGTGTGTGGGTGTGTGTGTCCGTCACTCGCTGTGTGTGTGTGTCCCTCCCTTGCTGTGCGTGCGTGTCCCTCCCTTGCTGTGTGTGTGTGTCCCTCCCTTGCTGTGTGTGTGGCCCTCCCTTGCTGTGTGTGTGTGTGTCCCTCCCTCGCTGTGTGTGTGTGTGTTCATCCCTCGCTGTGTGTGTGTGTGCCCCTCCATCGCTGTGTGTGTGTGTGTGTGTGTGTGTCCCTCCATCGCTGTGTGTGTGTGTCCCTCCCTCGCTGTGTGTGTGTCCCTCCCTCGCTGTGTGTGTGGGTCCCTCCCTCGCTGTGTGTGTGTGTGTCCCTCCCTCGCTGCGTGTGTGTGTGTTCCTCCCTCGCTGTGTGTGTGTGTGTGTGTTTGTGTGTCCCTCCATCGCTGTGTGTGTGTCCCTCCATCGCTGTGTGTGTGTGTGTGTGTGTCCCTCCCTCGCTGCGTGTGTGTGTGTCCCTCCATCGCTGTGTGTGTGTGTCTCTCCATCGCTGTATGTGTGCGTGTCCCTCCCTCGCTGTGTGTGTGTGCGTGTCCCTCCCTCGCTGTGTGTGTGGGTGTCCCTCACTCGCTGTGTGTGCGTGCGTCTCCCTCCCTCGCTGTGTGCGTGTGTGTCCCTCCCTTGCTGTGTGTGCGTGTCCCTCCCTTGCTGTGTGTGCGTGTGTGTGTGTGTACCGCCCTCCCTGTATGTGCGCGTGTCCCTCCCTCACTGTGTGTGTGTTAGTGTCCCTCCCTCGCTGTGTGTGTGTGTCCCTCCCTCGCTGTGTGTGTGTCTCTCCCTCGCTGTGTTTGAGTGTCCCTCTCTTGCTGTGTGTGTGTGTCCCTCCCTTGCTGTGTGTGTGTGTTCCTCTCTTGCTGTGTGTGTGTGTCCCTCCCTTGCTGTGTGTGTGTGTGTCCCTCCCTCGCTGTGTGTGTGTCCCTTCCTCGCTGTGTATGTGGCCCTCCCTCGCTGTGTGTGTGTGTCCCTCCCTCGCAATGTGTGTGTATGTATCCCTCCATCGCTGTGTGTGTGTGTGTCCCTCCCTCGCTGTGTGTGTGTGTGTGTGTCCCTCCCTCGCTGTGTGTGTGTGTGTGTGTGTGTGTCTCTCCATCGCTGTGTGTGTGTGTGTGTCCCTCCCTCGCTGTGTGCGTGTGTCCCTCCCTCGCTGTGTGTGTGTGTGTGTGTGTGTGTACCGCCCTCCCTGTATGTGCGCGTGTCCCTCCCTCACTGTGTGTGTGTTAGTGTCCCTCCCTCGCTGTGTGTGCGGGAGTCCCTCCCTCGCTGTGTGTGCGTGTGCATCCCTTGCTGTGTGTGCGTGTCCCCCCTTCTGGGTGTGTGTTCCTCCCTCGCTGTGTGTGTGTGTGTTTGTCCCTCCCTCACTCTGTGTGTGTGTGTGTGTGTGTGTGTGTCCCTCCCTCGCTGTGTGTGTGGGTGTGTGTGTCCGTCACTCGCTGTGTGTGTGTGTCCCTCCCTTGCTGTGCGTGCGTGTCCCTCCCTTGCTGTGTGTGTGTGTCCCTCCCTTGCTGTGTGTGTGGCCCTCCCTTGCTGTGTGTGTGTGTGTCCCTCCCTCGCTGTGTGTGTGTGTGTTCATCCCTCGCTGTGTGTGTGTGTGCCCCTCCCTCGCTGTGTGTGTGTGTGTGTGTGTGTGTGTCCCTCCATCGCTGTGTGTGTGTGTCCCTCCCTCGCTGTGTGTGTGTCCCTCCCTCGCTGTGTGTGTGGGTCCCTCCCTCGCTGTGTGTGTGTGTGTCCCTCCCTCG
Organism: Chiloscyllium plagiosum; assembly: GCF_037043375.1. Lineage (NCBI taxonomy): Eukaryota > Metazoa > Chordata > Chondrichthyes > Orectolobiformes > Hemiscylliidae > Chiloscyllium > Chiloscyllium plagiosum. The sequence continues at coordinate 54,844,528 of NW_028270175.1, forward strand.
CTGCGTGTGTGTGTGTTCCTCCCTCGCTGTGTGTGTGTGTGTGTGTGTGTGTGTCCCTCCATCGCTGTGTGTGTGTCCCTCCATCGCTGTGTGTGTGTGTGTGTGTCCCTCCCTCGCTGCGTGTGTGTGTGTCCCTCCATCGCTGTGTGTGTGTGTCTCTCCATCGCTGTGTGTGTGTGTGTTCCTCCCTCGCTGTGTGTGTGTGTGTCCCTCCCTCGCTGCGTGTGTGTGTGTCCCTCCATCGCTGTGTGTGTGTGTCCCTCCCTCGCTGTGTGTGTGTGTCCCTCCCTCGCTGTGTGTGTGTGTGTGTCCCTCCCTCCCTGTATGTGTGCGTGTCCCTCCCTCGCTGTGTGTGTGTGCGTGTCCCTCCCTCGCTGTGTGTGTGGGTGTCCCTCACTCGCTGTGTGTGCGTGCGTCTCCCTCCCTCGCTGTGTGTGTGGGTGTCCCTCCCTCGCTGTGTGTGTGTGTGTCCCTCCCTCGCTGTGTGTGTGTGTGTGTGTGTGTGTGTGTCCCTTCATCGCTGTGTGTGTGTGTGTGTGTGTCCCTCCCTCGCTCTCTGTGTGTGTGTGTGTGTGTGTGTGTGTGTCCCTCCCTCGCTGTGTGTGTGGGTGTGTGTGTGTCCCTCCCTTGCTGTGTGTGTGTCCCTCCCTTGCTGGGTGTGTGTGTGTCCCTTCCTCGCTGTGTATGTGGCGCTCCCTCGCTGTGTGTGTGTCCCTCCCTCGCAGTGTGTGTGTGTCCCTCCCTCGCTGTGTGTGTATGTCCCTCCCTCGCTCTGTGTGTGTGTGTGTGTGTGTCACTCCCTCGCTGTGTGTGTGTGTGTGTGTCCCTCCCTCGCTGTGGGTGTGTGTGTGTCCCTCCCTCCCTGTGTGTGCGTATCCCTCCCTCCCTGTGTGTGCATCCCCCCGTCGCTGTGTGAGCGTGTCCCTCCCTCGCTGTGTGTGAGCGTGTCCCTCCCTCGCTTTGTGTGAGCGTGTCCCTCCCTCGCTGTGTGTGAGCGTGTCCCTCCCTCGCTGTGTGTGAACGTGTCCCTCCCTCGCTGTGTTTGTGCGTGTCCCTCCCTCGTTTTGTTTGTGCGTGTCCCTCCCTCGCTGTGTGCGCGTGACCCTCGCTCGCTGTGTGTGTGTGTGCGCGTGTCCCTCCCTCGCTGTGTGTGTGCGTGTCCCTCCCTCGCTGTGTGTGCGTGTCCCTCCCTCGCTGTGTGTGTGTCCCTCCCTCGCTGTGTTTGTGTGTTTCCCTCCCTCGCTGTGTTTGTGTGGGTCCCTCCTTCACTTTGTGCGTGCGGGTACCTACCTCGTTATGTGCGTGCGGGTCTCTACCTTGCTGTGCGTGCGTGTCCCTCCCTTGCTGTGCGTGCGTGTCCCTCCCTTGCTGTGCGTGCGTGTCCCTCCCTTGCTGTGTGTGTGTGTGTGTGTGGCCCTCCCTCCCTGTATGTGTGCGTGTCCCTCCCTCGCTGTGTGTGTGTGCGTGTCCCTCCCTCGCTGTGTGTGTGGGTGTCCCTCACTCGCTGTGTGTGCGTGCGTCTCCCTCCCTCGCTGTGTGCGTGTGTGTCCCTCCCTTGCTGTGTGTGCGTGTCCCTCCCTTGCTGTGTGTGCGTGTCCTCCCTTCTGGGTGTGTGTTCCTCCCTCGCTGTGTGTGTGTGTGTGTGTGTCTCTCCCTCGCTGTGAGTGTGTGTGTCTCTCACTCGGGGTGTGTGTGTGTGTGTGTGTGCCCCTCCCTCGCTGTGTGTGTGTGTGTGTGTGTCTCTCCCTCCCTCACTGTGTGTGCGTGTCCCTCCCTCGCTATGTGTGTGTGTGTGTGCGTGTCCCTCCCTCGCTGTGTGTGTGTCTCTCCCTCGCTGTATGTGTGTCCCTCCCTCGCTGTGTGTGTGTGTCCCTCCCTCGCTGTGTGTGTGTATGTGTCCCTCCAACGCTGTGTGTGTGTGTGTCCCTCCCTCGCTGTGTGTGTGTGTGTCCCTCCCTCGCTGTGTGTGTGTGTGTGTGTGTGTGTCCCTCCATCGCTGTGTGTGTGTGTGTGTGTGTGTGTCCCTCCCTCGCTGTGTGTGTGTGTCCCTCCCTCGCTGTGTGTGTGTGTGTGTGTGTCCCTCCCTCCCTGTATGTGCGCGTGTCCCTCCCTCACTGCGCGTGTGTTAGTGTCCCTCCCTCGCTGTGCGTGTGGGAGTCCTTCCCTCGCTGTGTGTGCGTGTGCATCCCTTGCTGTGTGTGCGTGTCCCCCCTTCTGGGTGTGTGTTCCTCCCTCGCTGTGTGTGTGTGTGTGTGTCCCTCCCTCGCTCTGTGTGTGTGTGTGTGTGTGTGTGTGTGTATGTGTCCCTCCCTCGCTGTGTGTGTGGGTGTGTGTGTGTCCGTCACTCTCTGTGTGTGTGTGTCCCTCCCTTGCTGTGTGTGTGTCCCTCCCTTGCTGGGTGTGTGTGTGTCCCTCCCTCGCTGTGTATGTGGCCCTCCCTCGCTGTGTGTGTGTCCCACCCTCGCAGTGTGTGTGTGTGTCACTCCCTCGCTGTGAGTTCGTCTCCCTCCCTCGCTGTGTGTGTGTGCGTGTCCCTCCCTCCCTGGCTATGTGTGTGTGTGTGTATGTCCCTCCCTGGCTATGTGTGTGTGTGTGTGTGTGTGTGTGTCTCTCCCTCGCTGTGAGTGTGTGCGTCTCTCACTCGTTGTGAGTGTGCGCGTCTCTCACTCGCTGTGAGTGTGTGCGTCTCTCACTCGCTGTGAGTGTGCGCGTCTCTCACTCGCTGTGAGTGTGTGCGTCTCTCACTCCCTGTGAGTGTGTGCGTCCCTCCTTCGCTGTGTGTGTGTGTGTGTGTCCCTCCCTCGCTGTGTGTGTGTGTCCCTCCCTCGCTCTGTGTGTGTGTGTGTGTGTGTGTCCCTCCCTCGCTGTGTGTGTGTGTGCGTGTGTGTGTGTCCCTCCCTCGCTGTGGGTGTGTGTGTGTACCTCCCTCCCTGTGTGTGCGTATCCCTCACTCCCTGTGTGTGCATCCCCCCGTCGCTGTGTGAGCGTGTCCCTCCCTCGCTGTGTGTGAGCGTGTCCCTCCCTCGCTTTGTGTGAGCGTGTCCCTCCCTCGCTGTGTGTGAGCGTGTCCCTCCCTCGCTGTGTGTGAACGTGTCCCTCCCTCGCTGTGTTTGTGCGTGTCCCTCCCTCGTTTTGTTTGTGCGTGTCCCTCCCTCGCTGTGTGCGCGTGACCCTCGCTCGCTGTGTGTGTGTGCGCGCGTGTCCCTCCCTCGCTGTGTGTGTGCGTGTCCCTCCCTCGCTGTGTGTGCGTGTCCCTCCCTCGCTGTGTGTGCGTGTCCCTCCCTCGCTGTGTGTGTGTCCCTCCCTCGCTGTGTTTGTGTGTTTCCCTCCCTCGCTGTGTTTGTGTGGGTCCCTCCTTCACTTTGTGCGTGCCGGTACCTACCTCGTTTTGTGCGTGCGGGTCTCTCCCTTGCTGTGCGTGCGTGTCCCTCCCTTGCTGTGCGTGCGTGTCCCTCCCTTGCTGTGCGTGCGTGTCCCTCCCTTGCTGTGTGTGTGTTAGTGTCCCTCCCTCGCTGTGTGTGTGGGAGTCCCTCCCTCGCTGTGTTTGCGTGTGCATCCCTTGCTGTGTGTGCGTGTCCCCCCTTCTGGGTGTGTGTTCCTCCCTCGCTGTGTGTGTGTCCCTCCCTCGCTCTGTGTGTGTGTGTGTGTGTGTGTGTGTGTGTGTGTCCCTCCCTCGCTGTGTGTGTGGGTGTGTGTGTCCGTCACTCGCTGTGTGTGTGTGTCCCTCCCTTGCTGTGTGTGTGTCCCTCCCTTGCTGGGTGTCTGTGTGTCCCTCCCTCGCTGTGTGTGTGGCCCTCCCTCGCTGTGTGTGTGTCCCTCCCTCGCTGTGTGTGTGTGTCCCTCCCTCGCTGTGAGTTCGTCTCCCTCCCTCGCTGTGTGTGTGTGCGTGTCTCTCCCTCCCTGGCTATGTGTGTGTGTGTGTATGTCCCTCCCTGGCTATGTGTGTGTGTGTGTGTGTCTCTCTCTCCCTCGTTGTGAGTGTGTGCGTCTCTCACTCGCTGTGAGTGTGCGCGTTTCTCACTCGCTGTGAGTGTGTGCGTCTCTCACTCGCTGTGAGTGTGCGCGTCTCTCACTCGCTGTGAGTGTGTGCGTCTCTCACTCCCTGTGAGTGTGTGCGTCCCTCCCTCGCTGTGTGTGTGTGTGTGTGTCCCTCCCTCGCTGTGTGTGTATGTCCCTCCCTCGGTCTGTGTGTGTGTGTGTGTGTGTCACTCCCTCGCTGTGTGTGTGTGTGTGTGTCCCTCCCTCGCTGTGGGTGTGTGTGTGTCCCTCCCTCCCTGTGTGTGCGTATCCCTCCCTCCCTGTGTGTGCATCCCCCCGTCGCTGTGTGAGCGTGTCCCTCCCTCGCTGTGTGTGAGCGTGTCCCTCCCTCGCTTTGTGTGAGCGTGTCCCTCCCTCGCTGTGTGTGAGCGTGTCCCTCCCTCGCTGTGTGTGAACGTGTCCCTCCCTCGCTGTGTTTGTGCGTGTCCCTCCCTCGTTTTGTTTGTGCGTGTCCCTCCCTCGCTGTGTGCGCGTGACCCTCGCTCGCTGTGTGTGTGTGTGCGCGTGTCCCTCCCTCGCTGTGTGTGTGCGTGTCCCTCCCTCGCTGTGTGTGCGTGTCCCTCCCTCGCTGTGTGTGTGTCCCTCCCTCGCTGTGTTTGTGTGTTTCCCTCCCTCGCTGTGTTTGTGTGGGTCCCTCCTTCACTTTGTGCGTGCGGGTACCTACCTCGTTATGTGCGTGCGGGTCTCTACCTTGCTGTGCGTGCGTGTCCCTCCCTTGCTGTGCGTGCGTGTCCCTCCCTTGCTGTGCGTGCGTGTCCCTCCCTTGCTGTGTGTGTGTGTGTGTGTGGCCCTCCCTCCCTGTATGTGTGCGTGTCCCTCCCTCGCTGTGTGTGTGTGCGTGTCCCTCCCTCGCTGTGTGTGTGGGTGTCCCTCACTCGCTGTGTGTGCGTGCGTCTCCCTCCCTCGCTGTGTGCGTGTGTGTCCATCCCTTGCTGTGTGTGCGTGTCCCTCCCTTGCTGTGTGTGCGTGTCCTCCCTTCTGGGTGTGTGTTCCTCCCTCGCTGTGTGTGTGTGTGTGTGTGTCTCTCCCTCGCTGTGAGTGTGTGTGTCTCTCACTCGGGGTGTGTGTGTGTGTGTGTGTGCCCCTCCCTCGCTGTGTGTGTGTGTGTGTGTCTCTCCCTCCCTCACTGTGTGTGCGTGTCCCTCCCTCGCTATGTGTGTGTGTGTGTGCGTGTCCCTCCCTCGCTGTGTGTGTGTCTCTCCCTCGCTGTGTGTGTATCCCTCCCTCGCTGTGTGTGTGTGTCCCTCCCTCGCTGTGTGTGTGTATGTGTCCCTCCAACGCTGTGTGTGTGTGTGTCCCTCCCTCGCTGTGTGTGTGTGTGTCCCTCCCTCGCTGTGTGTGTGTGTGTGTGTGTGTGTCCCTCCATCACTGTGTGTGTGTGTGTGTGTGTGTGTGTCCCTCCCTCGCTGTGTGTGTGTGTCCCTCCCTCGCTGTGTGTGTGTGTGTGTCCCTCCCTCCCTGTATGTGCGCGTGTCCCTCCCTCGCTTTGTGTGAGCGTGTCCCTCCCTCGCTGTGTGTGAGCGTGTCCCTCCCTCGCTGTGTGTGAACGTGTCCCTCCCTCGCTGTGTTTGTGCGTGTCCCTCCCTCGTTTTGTTTTTGCGTGTCCCTCCCTCGCTGTGTGCGCGTGACCCTCGCTCGCTGTGTGTGTGTGTGCGCGTGTCCCTCCCTCGCTGTGTGTGTGCGTGTCCCTCCCTCGCTGTGTGTGCGCGTGTCCCTCCCTCGCTGTGTGTGTGCGTGTCCCTCCCTCGCTGTGTGTGCGTGTCCCTCCCTCGCTGTGTGTGTGTCCCTCCCTCGCTGTGTTTGTGTGTTTCCCTCCCTCGCTGTGTTTGTGTGGGTCCCTCCTTCACTTTGTGCGTGCGGGTACCTACCTCGTTATGTGCGTGCGGGTCTCTACCTTGCTGTGCGTGCGTGTCCCTCCCTTGCTGTGCGTGCGTGTCCCTCCCTTGCTGTGCGTGCGTGTCCCTCCCTTGCTGTGTGTGTGTGTGTGTGTGGCCCTCCCTCCCTGTATGTGTGCGTGTCCCTCCCTCGCTGTGTGTGTGTGCGTGTCCCTCCCTCGCTGTGTGTGTGGGTGTCCCTCACTCGCTGTGTGTGCGTGCGTCTCCCTCCCTCGCTGTGTGCGTGTGTGTCCCTCCCTTGCTGTGTGTGCGTGTCCCTCCCTTGCTGTGTGTGCGTGTCCTCCCTTCTGGGTGTGTGTTCCTCCCTCGCTGTGTGTGTGTGTGTGTGTCTCTCCCTCGCTGTGAGTGTGTGTGTCTCTTACTCGGGGTGTGTGTGTGTGTGTGTGTGTGTGCCCCTCCCTCGCTGTGTGTGTGTGTGTGTGTCTCTCCCTCCCTCACTGTGTGTGCGTGTCCCTCCCTCGCTATGTGTGTGTGTGTGTGCGTGTCCCTCCCTCGCTGTGTGTGTGTCTCTCCCTCGCTGTGTGTGTGTCCCTCCCTCGCTGTGTGTGTGTGTCCCTCCCTCGCTGTGTGTGTGTATGTGTCCCTCCAACGCTGTGTGTGTGTGTGTCCCTCCCTCGCTGTGTGTGTGTGTGTCCCTCCCTCGCTGTGTGTGTGTGTGTGTGTGTGTGTCCCTCCATCGCTGTGTGTGTGTGTGTGTGTGTGTGTCCCTCCCTCGCTGTGTGTGTGTGTCCCTCCCTCGCTGTGTGTGTGTGTGTGTGTCCCTCCCTCCCTGTATGTGCGCGTGTCCCTCCCTCACTGCGCGTGTGTTAGTGTCCCTCCCTCGCTGTGCGTGTGGGAGTCCTTCCCTCGCTGTGTGTGCGTATGCATCCCTTGCTGTGTGTGCGTGTCCCCCCTTCTGGGTGTGTGTTCCTCCCTCGCTGTGTGTGTGTGTGTGTGTGTCCCTCCCTCGCTCTGTGTGTGTGTGTGTGTGTGTGTGTGTGTGTGTGTGTGTGTCCCTCCCTCGCTGTGTGTGTGGGTGTGTGTGTGTCCGTCACTCGCTGTGTGTGTGTGTCCCTCCCTTGCTGTGTGTGTGTCCCTCCCTTGCTGGGTGTGTGTGTGTCCCTCCCTCGCTGTGTATGTGGCCCTCCCTCGCTGTGTGTGTGTCCCTCCCTCGCAGTGTGTGTGTGTCACTCCCTCGCTGTGAGTTCGTCTCCCTCCCTCGCTGTGTGTGTGTGCGTGTCCCTCCCTCCCTGGCTATGTGTGTGTGTGTGTATGTCCCTCCCTGGCTATGTGTGTGTGTGTGTGTGTGTGTGTGTGTGTCTCTCCCTCGCTGTGAGTGTGTGCGTCTCTCACTCGTTGTGAGTGTGCGCGTCTCTCACTCGCTGTGAGTGTGTGCGTCTCTCACTCGCTGTGAGTGTGCGCGTCTCTCACTCGCTGTGAGTGTGTGCGTCTCTCACTCCCTGTGAGTGTGTGCGTCCCTCCCTCGCTGTGTGTGTGTGTGTGTGTGTCCCTCCCTCGCTGTGTGTGTGTGTCCCTCCCTCGCTCTGTGTGTGTGTGTGTGTGTGTGTCCCTCCCTCGCTGTGTGTGTGTGTGCGTGTGTGTGTGTCCCTCCCTCGCTGTGGGTGTGTGTGTGTACCTCCCTCCCTGTGTGTGCGTATCCCTCCCTCCCTGTGTGTGCATCCCCCCGTCGCTGTGTGAGCGTGTCCCTCCCTCGCTGTGTGTGAGCGTGTCCCTCCCTCGCTTTGTGTGAGCGTGTCCCTCCCTCGCTGTGTGTGAGCGTGTCCCTCCCTCGCTGTGTGTGAACGTGTCCCTCCCTCGCTGTGTTTGTGCGTGTCCCTCCCTCGTTTTGTTTGTGCGTGTCCCTCCCTCGCTGTGTGCGCGTGACCCTCGCTCGCTGTGTGTGTGTGCGCGCGTGTCCCTCCCTCGCTGTGTGTGTGCGTGTCCCTCCCTCGCTGTGTGTGCGTGTCCCTCCCTCGCTGTGTGTGCGTGTCCCTCCCTCGCTGTGTGTGTGTCCCTCCCTCGCTGTGTTTGTGTGTTTCCCTCCCTCGCTGTGTTTGTGTGGGTCCCTCCTTCACTTTGTGCGTGCCGGTACCTACCTCGTTTTGTGCGTGCGGGTCTCTCCCTTGCTGTGCGTGCGTGTCCCTCCCTTGCTGTGCGTGCGTGTCCCTCCCTTGCTGTGCGTGCGTGTCCCTCCCTTGCTGTGTGTGTGTTAGTGTCCCTCCCTCGCTGTGTGTGTGGGAGTCCCTCCCTCGCTGTGTGTGCGTGTGCATCCCTTGCTGTTAGTGCGTGTCCCCCCTTCTGGGTGTGTGTTCCTCCCTCGCTGTGTGTGTGTCCCTCCCTCGCTCTGTGTGTGTGTGTGTGTGTGTGTGTGTGTGTGTCCCTCCCTCGCTGTGTGTGTGGGTGTGTGTGTCCGTCACTCGCTGTGTGTGTGTGTCCCTCCCTTGCTGTGTGTGTGTCCCTCCCTTGCTGGGTGTCTGTGTGTCCCTTCCTCGCTGTGTGTGTGGCCCTCCCTCGCTGTGAGTTCGTCTCCCTCCCTCGCTGTGTGTGTGTGTGTGTCTCTCCCTCCCTGGCTATGTGTGTGTGTGTGTATGTCCCTCCCTGGCTATGTGTGTGTGTGTGTGTCTCTCTCCCTCGTTGTGAGTGTGTGCGTCTCTCACTCGCTGTGAGTGTGCGCGTTTCTCACTCGCTGTGAGTGTGTGCGTCTCTCACTCGCTGTGAGTGTGCGCGTCTCTCACTCGCTGTGAGTGTGTGCGTCTCTCACTCCCTGTGAGTGTGTGCGTCCCTCCCTCGCTGTGTGTGTGTGTGTGTGTCCCTCCCTCGCTGTGTGTGTATGTCCCTCCCTCGGTCTGTGTGTGTGTGTGTGTGTGTCACTCCCTCGCTGTGTGTGTGTGTGTGTGTCCCTCCCTCGCTGTGGGTGTGTGTGTGTCCCTCCCTCCCTGTGTGTGCGTATCCCTCCCTCCCTGTGTGTGCATCCCCCCGTCGCTGTGTGAGCGTGTCCCTCCCTCGCTGTGTGTGAGCGTGTCCCTCCCTCGCTTTGTGTGAGCGTGTCCCTCCCTCGCTGTGTGTGAGCGTGTCCCTCCCTCGCTGTGTGTGAACGTGTCCCTCCCTCGCTGTGTTTGTGCGTGTCCCTCCCTCGTTTTGTTTGTGCGTGTCCCTCCCTCGCTGTGTGCGCGTGACCCTCGCTCGCTGTGTGTGTGTGTGCGCGTGTCCCTCCCTCGCTGTGTGTGTGCGTGTCCCTCCCTCGCTGTGTGTGCGTGTCCCTCCCTCGCTGTGTGTGTGTCCCTCCCTCGCTGTGTTTGTGTGTTTCCCTCCCTCGCTGTGTTTGTGTGGGTCCCTCCTTCACTTTGTGCGTGCGGGTACCTACCTCGTTTTGTGCGTGCGGGTCTCTACCTTGCTGTGCGTGCGTGTCCCTCCCTTGCTGTGCGTGCGTGTCCCTCCCTTGCTGTGCGTGCGTGTCCCTCCCTTGCTGTGTGTGTGTGTCCCTCCCTTGCTGTGTGTGTGTGTCCCTCCCTTGTGTGTGAGTGTGTGTCCCTCCTTCGCTGTGTGTGTGTCCCTCCCTCGATGTGTGTGTGTCCCTCACTCGCTGTGTGTGTGTGTCCCTCCCTCGCTCTGTGTGTGTGTTCCTCCCTCGCTGTGTGTGTGCGTGTCCCTCCCTCGCTGTGTGTGTGTGTGTGTATGTGTGTGTCCCTCCATCGCTGTGTGTGTGTCCCTCCATTGCTGTGTGTGTGTGTGTTCCTCCCTCGCTGTGTGTGTGTGTCCCTCCCTCGCTGCGTGTGTGTGTGTTTGTGTGTGTGTGTGTGTGTGCGCCTCTCCATCGCTGTGTGTGTGTGTGTCCCTCCCTCGCTGTGTGTGTGTGTCCCTCCCTCACTGTGTGTGTGTGTGTGTGTCCCTCCCTCCCTGTATGTGTGCGTGTCCCTCCCTCGCTGTGTGTGTGTGCGTGTCCCTCCCTCGCTGTGTGTGTGGGTGTCCGTCACTCGCTGTGTGTGCGTGCGTGTCCCTCCTTCGCTGTGTGCGTGTGTGTCCCTCCCTTGCTGTGTGTGCGTGTCCCTCCCTTGCTGTGTGTGCGTGTCCCCCCTTCTGGGTGTGTGTTCCTCCCTCGCTGTGTGTGTGTGTGTGTGTGTGTCCCTCCCTCGATGTGTGTGTGTGTGTGTGTGTGTGTGTGTGTGTTTCCATCCCTTGCTGTTTTTTTGTGTGTGTGTGTCTGTGTGTGTTTCCCTCACTCGCTGTGTGCGTGTGTCCCTCCCTCGCTGTGTTGGTGTGTGCCTGTACCTCCCTCGCTGTGTGTTTGTGCGTGTCCCTCCATCCCTGGCTATGTGTGTGTGTGTATGTCCCTCCCTGGCTCTGTGCGTGTATGTGTGTGTCTCTCCCTCGCTGTGAGTGTGTGTGTCGCTCACTCGTGGTGTGTGTGTGTGTGTGTGAGTGTGTCCCTCCCTCGCTGTGTGTGTGTCCCTCCCTCCCTCACTGTGTGTGCCTGTCCCTCCTTCGCTATGAGTGTGTGTGTGCGTGTTCCTCCCTCGCGATGTGTGTGTGTATGCGTGTCCCTCCCTCGCCGTGTGTGTGCGTGTCCCTCCCTCGCTGTGTGTGCGTGTCCCTCCCTCGCTGTGTGTGTGCGTGTCCCTCCCTCGCTGTGTGTGTGCGTGTCCCTCCCTCGCTGTGTTTGTGCGTGTCCGTCCCTCGCTGTGTTTGTGCGTGTCCCTCCCTCGCTGTGTTTGTGCGAGTCCCTCCCTCGCTGTGATTGTGCGTGTCCCTCCCTAATTATGTTTGTGTGTGCGTGTGTCCATCCCTCGCTGAGTGTGCGTTTCCCTATCTCACTGTGTGTGGCCCTCCCTCTCTGTGTGTGCGTGTCCCTCCCTCGCTGTGTGTGTGTGTGTGTCCCTCCCTCCCTGTGTGTGCGTATCCCTCCCTCCCTGTGTGTGCGTATCCCTCCCTCCCTGTGTGCGTATCCCTCCGTCGCTGTGTGAGCGGGTCCCTCCCTCTCTGTGTGTGAGCGTGTCCCTCCCTCGCTGTGTGTGAGCGTGTCCCTCCCTCGCTTTGTGTGAGCGTGTCCCTCCCTCGCTGTGTGTGAGCGTGTCCCTCCCTCTCTGTGTGTGAACGTGTCCCTCCCTCGCTGTGTTTGTGCGTGTCCCTCTCTCATTTTGTTTGTGTGTGTCCCTCCCTCGCTGTGTGCGCGTTTCCCTCGCTCGCTGTGTGTGTGTATGCGCGTGTCCCTCCCTCGCTGTGTGCATGCGGGTCTCTCCCTCGATTTGTGCGTGCCGGTCCCTCCCTTGCTGTGCGTGCGTGTCCCTCCCTTGCTGTGCGTGCGTGTCCCTCCCTTGCTGTGCGTGCGTGTCCCTCCCTTGCTGTGTGTGTGTGTCCCTCCCTTGCTGTGTGTGTGTCCCTCCCTTGCTGTGTGTGTGTGTGTCCCTCCCTCGCTGTGTGTGTATGTGTTCCTCCCTCGCTGTGTGGGTGTGTGTGTCCCTCCCTCGCTGTGTGTGTGTGTGTGTGTGTGTCCCTCCATCGCTGTGTGTGTGTGTCCCTCCCTCGCTGTGTGTGTGTCCCTCCCTCGCTGTGTGTGTGGGTCCCTCCCTCGCTGTGTGTGTGTGTCCCTCCCTCGCTGTGTGTGTCCCTCCCTCCCTGTATGTGCGCGTGTCCCTCCCTCACTGTGTGTGTGTTAGTGTCCCCCCCTCGCTGTGTGTGTGGGTGTCCCTCCCTCGCTGTGTGTGCGTGCGTGTCCATGCCTCGCTATGTGCGTGTGTGTCCCTCCCTTGCTGTGTATGCGGGTCCCTCCCTTGCTGTGTGTGCGTGTCCCCCCTTCTGTGTGTGTGTTCCTCCCTCGCTGTGTGTGTGTGTGTGTGTGTGTGTGTGTCCCTCCCTCGCTCTGTGTGAGTGTGTGTGTGTGTCCCTCCCTCGCTGCGTGTGTGGGTGTGTGTGTCCGTCACTCGCTGTGTGTGTGTGTCCCTCCCTTGCTGTGTGTGTGTGTCCCTCCCTTGCTGGGTGTGTGTGTCCCTCCCTTGCAGTGTGTGTGTGTGTCCCTCCCTCGCTGTGTGTGCGTAACTTCCTCGCTGTGTGTGTGTGTCCCTCCCTCGCTGTGAGTGCGTCTCCCTCCCTCGCTGTGTGTGTGTGCGTGTCCCTCCCTCCCTGGCTATGTGTGTGTGTGTGTATGTCCTTCCCTGGCTATGTGTGTGTGTGTGTGTGTCTCTCCCTCCCTCGCTGTGAGTGTGTGCGTCTCTCACTCGCTGTGAGTGTGTGCGTCTCTCACTTGCTGTGAGTGTGCGCGTCTCTCACTCGCTGTGAGTGTGTGTGTCTCTCACTCCCTGTGCGTGTGTGCGTCCCTCCCTCGCTGTGTGTGTGTCCCTCCCTCGCTGTGTGTGTGTGTCACTCCCTCGCTGTGTGTGTGTGTGTGTGTGTCCCTCCCTCGTTGTGTGTGTGTGTCCCTCCCTCGCTGTGTGTGTGTGTCCCTCCCTCCCTGTGTGTGCGTATCCCTCCCTCCCTGTGAGTGCGTATCCCTCCCTCCCTATGTGCGTATCCCTCCGTCGCTGTGTGAGCGTGTCCCTCCCTTGCGGTGTGTGACCGTGTCCCTCCCTCGCTGTGTGTGAGCGTGTCCCTCCCTCGCTTTGTGTGAGCGTGTCCCTCCCTCGCTGTGTGTGAGCGTGTCCCTCCCTCGCTGTGTGTGAACGTGTCCCTCCCTCGCTGTGTTTGTGCGTGTCCCTCCCTCGTTTGGTTTGTGCGTGTCCCTCCCTCGCTGTGTGCGCGTGTCCCTCGCTCGCTGTGTGTGTGTGTGCGCGTGTCCCTCCCTCGCTGTGTGTGTGTGTGTCCCTCCTTCGCTGTGTGTTATTGTCCCTCCCTCGCTGTGTGTGCGTGTCCCTCCCTCGCTGTGTGTGCGTGTCCCTCTCTCTCGCTGTGTGTGTCCCTCCCTCGCTGTGTTTGTGTGTGTCCCTCCCTCGCTGTGTGTGCGTGTCCCTCTCTCGCTGTGTGTGTGTCCCTACCTCGCTGTGTGTGTGTGTGTCCCTCCCTCGCTGTGTTTGTGTGGGTCCCTCCTTCACTTTGTGCGTGCGGGTACCTCCCTCGCTTTGTGCGTGCGTGTCTCTCCCTTGCTGTGCGTGCGTGTCCCTCCCTTGCTGTGCGTGCGTGTCCCTCCCTTGCTGTGCGTGCGTGTCCCTCCCTTGCTGTGTGTGTGTGTCCCTCCCTTGTGTGTGTGTGTGTGTGAGTCCCTCCCTCGCTGTGTGTGTCCCTCCCTCGCTGTGTGCGTGTGTCCCTCCATCGTTGTGTGTGTGTGTCCCTCCCTCGCTGTGTGTGTGTGTCCCTCCCTCGCTGTGTGTGTGCGTGTCCCTCCCTCGCTCTGTGTGTGTGTGTGTGTGTGTCCCTCCATCGCTGTGTGTGTGTGTCCCTCCATCGCTGTGTGTGTGTGTGTTCCTACCTCGCTGTGTGTGTGTGTCCTTTTTTGCTGTGTGTGTGTGTCCCTCCTTTGCTGTGTGTGTGTGTCCCTCTCTTGCTGTGTGTGTGTGTCCTTCCCTTGCTGTGTGTGTGTGTCCCTGTCTTGCTGTGTGTGTGTGTCCCTCCCTTGCTGTGTGTGTGTGTGTGTCCCTCCCTCGCTGTGTGTGTGTGTGTCCCTCTCTTGCTGTGTGTGTGTGTGTCCCTCCCTTGCTGTGTGTGTGTGTGTCCCTCCCTCGCTGTGTGTGTGTCTCTCCCTCGCTGTGTGTGTGTCCCTCCCTCGCTGTGTGTGTGTGTCCCACCCTCGCTGTGTGTGTGTCTCTCCCTCGCTGTGTGTCAGTGTCCCTCTCTTGCTGTGTGTGTGTGTCCCGCCCTTGCTGTGTGTGTGTGTCCCTCTCTTGCTGTGTGTGTGTGTCCCTCCCTTGCTGTGTGTGTGTGTGTCCCTCCCTCGCTGTGTGTGTGTCTCTCCCTCGCTGTGTGTGTGTCCCTCCCTCGCTGTGTGTGTGTGTCCCTCCCTCGCTGTGTGTGTGTGTGTGTCCCTCCATCGCTGTGTGTGTGTGTGTCCCTCCCTCGCTGTGTGTGTGTGTGTGTCCCTCCCTCGCTGTGTGTGTGTCCCTCCATCGCTGTGTGTGTGTGTGTGTCCCTCCCTCGCTGTGTGTGTGTGTTCCTCCCTCGCTGTGTGTGTGTGCGTGTGTCCCTCCCTCGCTCTGTGTGTGTGTGTGTGTGTGTGTCCCTCCCTCGCTGTGTGTGTGGGTGTGTGTGTCCGTCACTCGCTGTGTGTGTGTGTCCCTCCCTTGCTGTGTGTGTGTCCCTCCCTTGCTGTGTGTGTGTCCCTCCCTCGCTGTGTGTGTGGTCCTCCCTCGCTGTGTGTGTGACCCTCCCGCGCTGTGTGTGTGTGTCCCTCCCTCGTTGTGAGTTCGTCTCCCTCCCTCGCTTTGTGTGTGTGCGTGTCCCTCCCTCCCTGGCGATGTGTGTGTGTGTTTGTATGTCCCTCCCTGGCTATGTGTGTGTGTGTGTGTGTGTGTGTGTCTCCCTCGCTGTGAGTGTGTGTGTTTCTCACTCGCTGTGAGTGTGCGCGTCTCTCACTCGCTGTGAGTGTGTGCGTCTCTCACTCGCTGTGAGTGTGCGCGTCTCTCACTCGCTGTGAGTGTGTGCGTTTCTCACTCCCTGTGAGTGTGTGCGTCCCTCCCTCGCTGTGTGTGTGTGTGTGTCCCTCCCTCGCTGTGTGTGTGTGTCCCTCCCTCGCTCTGTGTGTGTGTGTGTGTGTGTGTGTCCCTCCCTCGCTGTGTGTGTGTGTGCGTGTGTGTGTGTCCCTCCCTCGCTGTGGGTGTGTGTGTGTCCCTCCCTCCCTGTGTGTGCGTATCCCTCCCTCCCTGTGTGTGCATCCCCCCGTCGCTGTGTGAACGTGTCACTCCCTCGCTGTGTGTGAGCGTGTCCCTCCCTCGCTTTGTGTGAGCGTGTCCCTCCCTCGCTGTGTGTGAGCGTGTCCCTCCCTCGCTGTGTGTGAACGTGTCCCTCCCTCGCTGTGTTTGTGCGTGTCCCTCCCTCGTTTTGTTTGTGCGTGTCCCTCCCTCGCTGTGTGCGCGTGACCCTCGCTCGCTGTGTGTGTGTGTGCGCGTGTCCCTCCCTCGCTGTGTGTGTGCGTGTCCCTCCCTCGCTGTGTGTGCGTGTCCCTCCCTCGCTGTGTGTGCGTGTCCCTCCCTCGCTGTGTGTGTGTCCCTCCCTCGCTGTGTTTGTGTGTTTCCCTCCCTCGCTGTGTTTGTGTGGGTCCCTCCTTCACTTTGTGCGTGCGGGTACCTACCTCGTTTTGTGCGTGCGGGTCTCTCACTTGCTGTGCGTGCGTGAACCCTCCCTTGCTGTGCGTGCGTGTCCCTCCCTTGCTGTGCGTGCGTGTCCCTCCCTTGCTGTGTGTGTGTGTCCCTCCCTTGCTATGTGTGTGTGTCCCTCCCTTGTGTGTGAGTGTGTGTCCCTCCTTCGCTGTGTGTGTGTCCCTCCCTCGCTGTGTGTGTGTCCCTCACTCGCTGTGTGTGTGTGTCCCTCCCTCGCTCAGTGTGTGTGTTCCTCCCTCGCTGTGTTTGTGCGTGTCCCTCCCTCGCTGTGTGTGTGTGTGTGTGTGTGTGTGTCCCTCCATCGCTGTGTGTGTGTCCCTCATCGCTGTGTGTGTGTGTTCCTCCCTCGCTGTGTGTGTGTGTGTTTTCCCTCGCTGTGTGTGTGTGAGTCCCTCCCTCGCTGCGTGTGTGTGTGTTTGTGTGTATGTGTGCGCGCCTCCCTCCATCGCTGTGTGTGTGTGTGTCCCTCCCTCGCTGTGTGTGTGTGTCCCTCCCTCGCTGTGTGTGTGTGTGTGTGTCCCTCCCTCGCTGTGTGTGTGTGTCCCTCCCTCGCTCTGTGTGTGTGTGTGTGTGTGTGTCACTCCCTCGCTGTGTGTGTGTGTGCGTGTGTGTGTGTCCCTCCCTCGCTGTGGGTGTGTGGGTGTCCCTCCCTCCCTGTGTGTGCGTATCCCTCCCTCCCTGTGTGTGCATCCCCCCTTCGCTGTGTGAGCGTGTCCCTCCCTCGCTGTGTGTGAGCGTGTCCCTCCCTAGCTTTGTGTGAGCGTGTCCCTCCCTCGCTGTGTGTGAGCGTGTCCCTCCCTCGCTGTGTGTGAACGTGTCCCTCCCTCGCTGTGTTTGTGCGTGTCCCTCCCTCGTTTTGTTTGTGCGTGTCCCTCCCTCGCTGTGTGCGCGTGACCCTCGCTCGCTGTGTGTGTGTGTGCGCGTGTCCCTCCCTCGCTGTTTGTGTGCCTGTCCCTCCCTTGCTGTGCGTGCGTGTCCCTCCCTTGCTGTGTGTGTGTGTCCCTCCCTTGCTGTGTGTGTGTGTCCCTCCCTTGTGTGTGAGTGTGTGTCCCTCCTTCGCTGTGAGTGTGTCCCTCCCTCGATGTGTGTGTGTCCCTCACTCGCTGTGTGTGTGTGTCCCTCCCTCGCTCTGTGTGTGTGTTCCTCCCTCGCTGTGTGTGTGCGTGTCCCTCCCTCGCTGTGTGTGTGTGTGTGTATGTGTGTGTCCCTCCATCGCTGTGTGTGTGTCCCTCCATCGCTGTGTGTGTGTGTGTTCCTCCCTCGCTGTGTGTGTGTGTGTTCCTCCCTCGCTGTGTGTGTGTGTCCCTCCCTCGCTGCGTGTGTGTGTTTTTGTGTGTATGTGTGTGTGTGTCTGTGTGCGCCTCTCCATCGCTGTGTGTGTGTGTGTCCCTCCCTCGCTGTGTGTGTGTGTCCCTCTCTCACTGTGTGTGTGTGTGTGTGTCCCTCCCTCCCTGTATGTGTGCGTGTCCCTCCCTCGCTGTGTGTGTGTGCGTGTCCCTCCCTCGCTGTGTGTGTGGGTGTCCGTCACTCGCTGTGTGTGCGTGCGTGTCCCTCCTTCGCTGTGTGTTATTGTCTCTCCCTTGCTGTGTGTGCGTGTCCCTCCCTCGCTGTGTGTGCGTGTCCCTCTCTCTCGCTGTGTGTGTCCCTCCCTCGCTGTGTTTGTGTGTGTCCCTCCCTCGCTGTGTGTGCGTGTCCCTCTCTCGCTGTGTGTGTGTCCCTACCTCGCTGTGTGTGTGTGTGTCCCTCCCTCGCTGTGTTTGTGTGGGTCCCTCCTTCACTTTGTGCATGCGGGTACCTCCCTCGCTTTGTGCGTGCGTGTCTCTCCCTTGCTGTGCGTGCGTGTCCCTCCCTTGCTGTGCGTGCGTGTCCCTCCCTTGCTGTGCGTGCGTGTCCCTCCCTTGCTGTGTGTGTGTGTCCCTCCCTTGTGTGTGTGTGTGTGTGTGTCCCTCCCTCGCTGAGTGTGTCCCTCCCTCGCTGTGTGCGTGTGTCCCTCCATCGTTGTGTGTGTGTGTCCCTCCCTCGCTGTGTGTGTGTGTCCCTCCCTCGCTGTGTGTGTGCGTGTCCCTCCCTCGCTCTGTGTGTGTGTGTGTGTGTCCCTCCATCGCTGTGTGTGTGTGTCCCTCCATCGCTGTGTGTGTGTGTGTTCCTACCTCGCTGTGTGTGTGTGTCCTTTTTTGCTGTGTGTGTGTGTCCCTCCTTTGCTGTGTGTGTGTGTCCCTCTCTTGCTGTGTGTGTGTGTCCTTCCCTTGCTGTGTGTGTGTGTCCCTGTCTTGCTGTGTGTGTGTGTCCCTCCCTTGCTGTGTGTGTGTGTGTCCCTCCCTCGCTGTGTGTGTGTGTCCCTCTCTTGCTGTGTGTGTGTGTGTCCCTCCCTTGCTGTGTGTGTGTGTGTCCCTCCCTCGCTGTGTGTGTGTCTCTCCCTCGCTGTGTGTGTGTCCCTCCCTCGCTGTGTGTGTGTTTCCCTCCCTCGCTGTGTGTGTCTCTCCCTCGCTGTGTGTCAGTGTCCCTCTCTTGCTGTGTGTGTGTGTCCCTCCCTTGCTGTGTGTGTGTGTCCCTCTCTTGCTGTGTGTGTGTGTCCCTCCCTTGCTGTGTGTGTGTGTGTCCCTCCCTCGCTGTGTGTGTGTCTCTCCCTCGCTGTGTGTGTGTCCCTCCCTCGCTGTGTGTGTGTGTCCCTCCCTCGCTGTGTGTGTGTGTGTGTCCCTCCATCGCTGTGTGTGTGTGTGTCCCTCCCTCGCTGTGTGTGTGTGTGTGTCCCTCCCTCGCTGTGTGTGTGTGTGTGTGTGTCCCTCCATCGCTGTGTGTGTGTGTGTGTCCCTCCCTCGCTGTGTGTGTGTGTCCCTCCCTCGCTGTGTGTGTGTGTGTGTGTGTGTCCCTCCCTCCCTGTATGTGCGCGTGTCCCTCCCTCACTGTGTGTGTGTTAGTGTCCCTCCCTCGCTGTGTGTGTGGGAGTCCCTCCCTCGCTGTGTGTGCGTGTCCATCCGTTGCTGTGTGTGCGAGTCCCCCGTTCTGGGTGTGTGTTCCGCCCTCGCTGTGTGTGTGTGTCCCTCCCTCGCTCTGTGTGTGTGTGTGTGTGTATGTGTGTCCCTCGCTCGCTGTGTGTGTGGGTGTGTGTGTCCGTCACTCGCTGTGTGTGTGTGTCCCTCCCTTGCTGTGTGTGTGTCCCTCCCTTGCTGTGTGTGTGTCCCTCCCTCGCTGTGTGTGTGGCCCTCCCTCGTTGTGAGTTCGTCTCCCTCCCTCGCTTTGTGTGTGTGCGTGTCCCTCCCCCCCTGGCTATGTGTGTTTGTGTGTGTCTGTCCCTCCCTGGCTATGTGTGTGTGTGTGTGTGTGTGTGTCTCTCTCCCTCGCTGTGAGTGTGTGTGTCTCTCACTCGCTGTGAGTGTGCGCGTCTCTCACTCGCTGTGAGTGTGTGCGTCTCTCACTCGCTGTGAGTGTGCGCGTCTCTCACTCGCTGTGAGTGTGTGCGTCTCTCACTCCCTGTGAGTGTGTGCGTCCCTCCCTCGCTGTGTGTGTGTATGTCCCTCCCTCGCTGTGTGTGTGTGTCCCTCCCTCGCTCTGTGTGTGTGTGTGTGTGTGTGTCCCTCCCTCGCTGTGTGTGTGTGTGCGTGTGTGTGTGTCCCTCCCTCGCTGTGGGTGTGTGTCCCTCCCTCCCTGTGTGTGCGTATCCCTCCCTCCCTGTGTGTGCATCCCCCCGTCGCTGTGTGAACGTGTCACTCCCTCGCTGTGTGTGAGCGTGTCCCTCCCTCGCTTTGTGTGAGCGTGTCCCTCCCTCGCTGTGTGTGAGCGTGTCCCTCCGTCGCTGTGTGTGAACGTGTCCCTCCCTCGCTGTGTTTGTGCGTGTCCCTCCCTCGTTTTGTTTGTGCGTGTCCCTCCCTCGCTGTGTGCGCGTGACCCTCGCTCGCTGTGTGTGTGTGTGCGCGTGTCCCTCCCTCGCTGTGTGTGTGCGTGTCCCTCCCTCGCTGTGTGTGCGTGTCCCTCCCTCGCTGTGTGTGCGTGTCCCTCCCTCGCTGTGTGTGTGTCCCTCCCTCGCTGTGTTTGTGTGTTTCCCTCCATCGCTGTGTTTGTGTGGGTCCCTCCTTCACTTTGTGCGTGCGGGTACCTACCTCGTTTTGTGCGTGCGGGTCTCTCCCTTGCTGTGCGTGCGTGTCCCTCTCTTGCTGTGCGTGCGTGTCCCTCCCTTGCTGTGTGTGTGTGTCCCTCCCTTGCTATGTGTGTGTGTCCCTCCCTTGTGTGTGAGTGTGTGTCCCTCCTTCGCTGTGTGTGTGTCCCTCCCTCGCTGTGTGTGTGTCCCTCCATCGTTGTGTGTGTGTGTCCCTCCCTCGCTCTGTGTGTGTTTTCCTCCCTCGCTGTGTTTGTGCGTGTCCCTCCCTCGCTGTGTGTGTGTGTGTGTGTGTGTCTCTCTCTCCCTCGCTGTGAGTGTGTGTGTCTCTCACTCGCTGTGAGTGTGCGCGTCTCTCACTCGCTGTGAGTGTGTGCGTCTCTCACTCGCTGTGAGTGTGCGCGTCTCTCACTCGCTGTGAGTGTGTGCGTCTCTCACTCCCTGTGAGTGTGTGCGTCCCTCCCTCGCTGTGTGTGTGTGTGTCCCTCCCTCGCTGTGTGTGTGTGTCCCTCCCTCGCTCTGTGTGTGTGTGTGTGTGTGTGTGTCCCTCCCTCGCTGTGTGTGTGTGTGCGTGTGTGTGTGTCCCTCCCTCGCTGTGGGTGTGTGTCCCTCCCCCCCTGTGTGTGCGTATCCCTCCCTCCCTGTGTGTGCATCCCCCCGTCGCTGTGTGAACGTGTCACTCCCTCGCTGTGTGTGAGCGTGTCCCTCCCTCGCTTTGTGTGAGCGTGTCCCTCCCTCGCTGTGTGTGAGCGTGTCCCTCCCTCGCTGTGTGTGAACGTGTCCCTCCCTCGCTGTGTTTGTGCGTGTCCCTCCCTCGTTTTGTTTGTGCGTGTCCCTCCCTCGCTGTGTGCGCGTGACCCTCGCTCGCTGTGTGTGTGTGTGCGCGTCTCCCTCCCTCGCTGTGTGTGTGAGTGTCCCTCCCTCGCTGTGTGTGCGTGTCCCTCCCTCGCTGTGTGTGCGTGTCCCTCCCTCGCTGTGTGTGTGTCCCTCCCTCGCTGTGTTTGTGTGTTTCCCTCCCTCGCTGTGTTTGTGTGGGTCCCTCCTTCACTTTGTGCATGCGGGTACCTACCTCGTTTTGTGCGTGCGGGTCTCTCCCTTGCTGTGCGTGCGTGTCCCTCCCTTGCTTTGCGTGCGTGTCCCTCCCTTGCTATGTGTGTGTGTCCCTCCCTTGTGTGTGAGTGTGTGTCCCTCCTTCGCTGTGTGTGTGTCCCTCCCTCGCTGTGTGTGTGTCCCTCACTCGCTGTGTGTGTGTGTCCCTCCCTCGCTCTGTGTGTGTGTTCCTCCCTCGCTGTGTTTGTGCGTGTCCCTCCCTCGCTGTGTGTGTGTGTGTGTGTGTGTGTGTGTCCCTCCATCGCTGTGTGTGTGCCCCTGCATCGCTGTGTGTGTGTGTTCCTCCCTCGCTGTGTGTGTGTGTGTTCCTCCCTCGCTGTATGTGTGTGAGTCCCTCCCTCGCTGCGTGTGTGTGTGTTTGTGTGTATGTGTGCGCGCCTCTCCATCGCTGTGTGTGTGTGTGTCCCTCCCTCGCTGTGTGTGTGTGTCCCTCCCTCGCTGTGTGTGTGTGTGTGTGTCCCTCCCTCCCTGTATGTGTGCGTGTCCCTCCCTCGCTGTGTGTGTGTGTGCGTGTCCCTCCCTCGCTGTGTGTGTGGGTGTCCGTCACTCGCTGTGTGTGCGTGCGTGTCCCTCCTTCGCTGTGTGCGTGTGTGTCCCTCCCTTGCTGTGTGTGCGTGTCCCTCCCTTGCTGTGTGTGCGTGTCCCCCCTTCTGGGTGTGTGTTCCTCCCTCGCTGTGTGTGTGTGTGTGTCCCTCCCTCGATGTGTGTGTGTGTGTGTGTGTGTGTGTGTGTTTCCATCCCTCGCTGTTCGTTTGTGTGTGTGTGTGTGTGTCCCTCACTCGCTGTGTGCGTGTGTCCCTCCCTCGCTGTGTTTGTGTGTGCCTGTACCTCCCTCGCTGTGTGTTTGTGCGTGTCCCTCCCTCCCTGGCTATGTGTATGTGTGTGTATGTCCCTCTCTGGCTATGTGCGTGTGTGTGTGTGTCTCTCCCTCGCTGTGAATGTGTGTGTCGCTCACTCGGGGTGTGTGTGTGTGTGTGTGTGTGTGTGTCCCTCCCTCGCTGTGTGTGTGTCCCTCCCTCCCTCACTGTGTGTGCCTGTCCCTCCCTCGCTATGAGTGTGTGTGTGCGTGTCCCTCCCTCGCTATGTGTGTGTGTATGCGTGTCCCTCCCTCGCCGTGTGTGTGCGTGTCCCTCCCTCGCTGTGTGTGCGTGTCCCTCCCTCGCTGTGTGTGCGTGTCCCTCCCTCGCTGTGTGTGTGTCCCTCCCTCGCTGTGTTTGTGTGTTTCCCTCCCTCGCTGTGTTTGTGTGGGTCCCTCCTTCACTTTGTGCGTGCCGGTACCTACCTCGTTTTGTGCGTGCGGGTCTCTCCCTTGCTGTGCGTGCGTGTCCCTCTCTTGCTGTGCGTGCGTGTCCCTCCCTTGCTGTGTGTGTGTGTCCCTCCCTTGCTATGTGTGTGTGTCCCTCCCTTGTGTGTGAGTGTGTGTCCCTCCTTCGCTGTGTGTGTGTCCCTCCCTCGCTGTGTGTGTGTCCCTCCATCGTTGTGTGTGTGTGTCCCTCCCTCGCTCTGTGTGTGTTTTCCTCCCTCGCTGTGTTTGTGCGTGTCCCTCCCTCGCTGTGTGTGTGTGTGTGTGTGTGTGTCTCTCTCTCCCTCGCTGTGAGTGTGTGTGTCTCTCACTCGCTGTGAGTGTGCGCGTCTCTCACTCGCTGTGAGTGTGTGCGTCTCACACTCGCTGTGAGTGTGCGCGTCTCTCACTCGCTGTGAGTGTGTGCGTCTCTCACTCCCTGTGAGTGTGTGCGTCCCTCCCTCGCTGTGTGTGTGTGTGTCCCTCCCTCGCTGTGTGTGTGTGTCCCTCCCTCGCTCTGTGTGTGTGTGTGTGTGTGTGTGTCCCTCCCTCGCTGTGTGTGTGTGTGCGTGTGTGTGTGTCCCTCCCTCGCTGTGGGTGTGTGTCCCTCCCCCCCTGTGTGTGCGTATCCCTCCCTCCCTGTGTGTGCATCCCCCCGTCGCTGTGTGAACGTGTCACTCCCTCGCTGTGTGTGAGCGTGTCCCTCCCTCGCTTTGTGTGAGCGTGTCCCTCCCTCGCTGTGTGTGAGCGTGTCCCTCCCTCGCTGTGTGTGAACGTGTCCCTCCCTCGCTGTGTTTGTGCGTGTCCCTCCCTCGTTTTGTTTGTGCGTGTCCCTCCCTCGCTGTGTGTGTGTGTGCGCGTCTCCCTCCCTCGCTGTGTGTGTGAGTGTCCCTCCCTCGCTGTGTGTGCGTGTCCCTCCCTCGCTGTGTGTGCGTGTCCCTCCCTCGCTGTGTGTGTGTCCCTCCCTCGCTGTGTTTGTGTGTTTCCCTCCCTCGCTGTGTTTGTGTGGGTCCCTCCTTCACTTTGTGCGTGCGGGTACCTACCTCGTTTTTTGCGTGCGGGTCTCTCCCTTGCTGTGCGTGCGTGTCCCTCCCTTGCTTTGCGTGCGTGTCCCTCCCTTGCTATGTGTGTGTGTCCCTCCCTTGTGTGTGAGTGTGTGTCCCTCCTTCGCTGTGTGTGTGTCCCTCCCTCGCTGTGTGTGTGTCCCTCACTCGCTGTGTGTGTGTGTCCCTCCCTCGCTCTGTGTGTGTGTTCCTCCCTCGCTGTGTTTGTGCGTGTCCCTCCCTCGCTGTGTGTGTGTATGTGTGTGTGTGTGTGTGTCCCTCCATCGCTGTGTGTGTGTCCCTGCATCGCTGTGTGTGTGTGTTCCTCCCTCGCTGTGTGTGTGTGTGTTCCTCCCTCGCTGTATGTGTGTGAGTCCCTCCCTCGCTGCGTGTGTGTGTGTTTGTGTGTATGTGTGCGCGCCTCTCCATCGCTGTGTGTGTGTGTGTCCCTCCCTCGCTGTGTGTGTGTGTCCCTCCCTCGCTGTGTGTGTGTGTGTGTGTCCCTCCCTCCCTGTATGTGTGCGTGTCCCTCCCTCGCTGTGTGTGTGTGTGCGTGTCCCTCCCTCGCTGTGTGTGTGGGTGTCCGTCACTCGCTGTGTGTGCGTGCGTGTCCCTCCTTCGCTGTGTGCGTGTGTGTCCCTCCCTTGCTGTGTGTGCGTGTCCCTCCCTTGCTGTGTGTGCGTGTCCCCCCTTCTGGGTGTGTGTTCCTCCCTCGCTGTGTGTGTGTGTGTGTCCCTCCCTCGATGTGTGTGTGTTTCCATCCCTCGCTGTTCGTTTGTGTGTGTGTGTGTGTGTCCCTCACTCGCTGTGTGCGTGTGTCCCTCCCTCGCTGTGTTTGTGTGTGCCTGTACCTCCCTCGCTGTGTGTTTGTGCGTGTCCCTCCCTCCCTGGCTATGTGTATGTGTGTGTATGTCCCTCTCTGGCTATGTGCGTGTGTGTGTGTGTCTCTCCCTCGCTGTGAATGTGTGTGTCGCTCACTCGGGGTGTGTGTGTGTGTGTGTGTGTGTGTGTCCCTCCCTCGCTGTGTGTGTGTCCCTCCCTCCCTCACTGTGTGTGCCTGTCCCTCCCTCGCTATGAGTGTGTGTGTGCGTGTCCCTCCCTCGCTATGTGTGTGTGTATGCGTGTCCCTCCCTCGCCGTGTGTGTGCGTGTCCCTCCCTCGCTGTGTGTGCGTGTCCCTCCCTCGCTGTGTGTGCGTGTCCCTCCCTCGCTGTGTGTGTGTCCCTCCCTCGCTGTGTTTGTGTGTTTCCCTCCCTCGCTGTGTTTGTGTGGGTCCCTCCTTCACTTTGTGCGTGCCGGTACCTACCTCGTTTTGTGAGTGTGGGTCTCTCCCTTGCTGTGCGTGCGTGTCCCTCCCTTGCTGTGCGTGCGTGTCCCTCCCTTGCTGTGCGTGCGTGTCCCTCCCTTGCTGTGTGTGTGTTAGTGTCCCTCCCTCGCTGTGTGTGTGGGAGTCCCTCCCTCGCTGTGTTTGCGTGTGCATCCCTTGTTGTGTGTGCGTGTCCCCCCTTCTGGGTGTGTGTTCCTCCCTCGCTCTGTGTGTGTGTGTGTGTCCCTCCCTCGCTCTGTGTGTGTGTGTGTGTGTGTGTGTGTGTGTGTGTGTCCCTCCCTCGCTGTGTGTGTGGGTGTGTGTGTCCGTCACTCGCTGTGTGTGTGTGTGTCCCTCCCTTGCTGTGTGTGTGTCCCTCCCTTGCTGGGTGTCTGTGTGTCCCTCCCTCGCTGTGTGTGTGGCCCTCCCTCGCTGTGTGTGTGTCCCTCCCTCGCTGTGTGTGTGTGTCCCTCCCTCGCTGTGAGTTCGTCTCCCTCCCTCGCTGTGTGTGTGTGCGTGTCCCTCCCTCCCTGGCTATGTGTGTGTGTGTGTATGTCCCTCCCTGGCTATGTGTGTGTGTGTGTGTGTGTCTCTCTCCCTCGCTGTGAGTGTGTGCGTCTCTCACTCGCTGTGAGTGTGCGCGTCTCTCACTCGCTGTGAGTGTGTGTGTCTCTCACTCGCTGTGAGTGTGCGCGTCTCTCACTCGCTGTGAGTGTGTGCGTCTCTCACTCGCTGTGAGTGTGTGCGTCCCTCCCTCGCTGTGTGTGTGTGTGTGTGTCCCTCCCTCGCTGTGTGTGTGTGTCCCTCCCTCGCTCTGTGTGTGTGTGTGTGTGTGTCACTCCCACGCTGTGTGTGTGTGTGCGTGTGTGTGTGTCCCTCCCTCGCTGTGGGTGTGTGTGTGTCCCTCCCTCCCTGTGTGTGCGTATCCCTCCCTCCCTGTGTGTGCATCCCCCCTTCGCTGTGTGAGCGTGTCCCTCCCTCGCTGTGTGTGAGCGTGTCCCTCCCTAGCTTTGTGTGAGCGTGTCCCTCCCTCGCTGTGTGTGAGCGTGTCCCTCCCTCGCTGTGTGTGAACGTGTCCCTCCCTCGCTGTGTTTGTGCGTGTCCCACCCTCGTTTTGTTTGTGCGTGTCCCTCCCTCGCTGTGTGCGCGTGACCCTCGCTCGCTGTGTGTGTGTGTGCGCGTGTCCCTCCCTCGCTGTGTGTGTGCGTGTCCCTCCCTCGCTGTGTGTGCGTGTCCCTCCCTCGCTGTGTGTGTGTCCCTCCCTCGCTGTGTTTGTGTGTTTCCCTCCCTCGCTGTGTTTGTGTGGGTCCCTCCTTCACTTTGTGCGTGCGGGTACCTACCTCGTTTTGTGCGTGCGGGTTTCTACCTTGCTGTGCGTGCGTGTCCCTCCCTTGCTGTGCGTGCGTGTCCCTCCCTTGCTGTGCGTGCGTGTCCCTCCCTTGCTGTGTGTGTGTGTCCCTCCCTTGCTGTGTGTGTGTGTCCCTCCCTTGTGTGTGAGTGTGTGTCCCTCCTTCGCTGTGTGTGTGTCCCTCCCTCGATGTGTGTGTGTCCCTCACTCGCTGTGTGTGTGTGTCCCTCCCTCGCTCTGTGTGTGTGTTCCTCCCTCGCTGTGTGTGTGCGTGTCCCTCCCTCGCTGTGTGTGTGTGTATGTGTATGTCCGTCCATCGCTGTGTGTGTGTCCCTCCATCGCTGTGTGTGTGTGTGTTCCTCCCTCGCTGTGTGTGTGTGTCCCTCCCTCGCTGCGTGTGTGTGTGTGTTTGCGTGTATGTGTGTGTGTGTGTGTGTGTGTGCGCCTCTCCATCGCTGTGTGTGTGTGTGTGTGTCCCTCCCTCGCTGTGTGTGTGTGTCCCTACCTCACCGTGTGTGTGTGTGTGTCCCTCCCTCCCTGTATGTGTGCGTGTCCCTCCCTCGCTGTGTGTGTGTGCGTGTCCCTCCCTCGCTGTGTGTGTGGGTGTCCGTCACTCGCTGTATGTGCGTGCGTGTCCCTCCTTCGCTGTGTGCGTGTGTGTCCCTCCCTTGCTGTGTGTGCGTGTCCCTCCCTTGCTGTGTGTGCGTGGCCCCCCTTCTGGGTGTGTGTTCCTCCCTCGCAGTGTGTGTGTGTGTGTGTGTCCCTCCCTCGATGTGTGTGTGTGTGTGTGTGTGTGTGTTTCCATCCCTTGCTGTTTGTTTGTGTGTGTGTGTGTGTCCCTCACTCGCTGTGTGCGTGTGTCCCTCCCTCGCTGTGTTTGTGTGTGCCTGTACCTCCCTCGCTGTGTGTTTGTGCGTGTCCCTCCCTCCCTGGCTATGTGTGTGTGTGTGTATGTCCCTCCCTGGCTATGTGCGTGTGTGTGTGTGTCTCTCCCTCGCTGTGAGTGTGTGTGTCGCTCACTCGGGGTGTGTGTGTGTGTGTGTGTGTGTGTCCCTCCCTCGCTGTGTGTGTGTCCCTCCCTCCCTCACTGTGTGTGCCTGTCCCTCCTTCGCTATGAGTGTGTGTGTGCGTGTCCCTCCCTCGCGATGTGTGTGTGTATGCGTGTCCCTCCCTCGCCGTGTGTGTGCGTGTCCCTCCCTCGCTGTGTGTGCGTGTCCCTCCCTCGCTGTGTGTGTGCGTGTTCGTCCCTCGCTGTGTTTGTGCGTGTCCCTCCCTCGCTGTGTTTGTGCGAGTCCCTCCCTCGCTGTGATTGTGCGTGTCCCTCCCTAATTATGTTTGTGTGTGCGCGTGTCCATCCCTCGCTGAGTGTGCGTTTCCCTATCTCACTGTGTGTGGCCCTCCCTCTCTGTGTGTGCGTGTCCCTCCCTCGCTGTGTGTGTGTGTGTGTCCCTCCCTCCCTGTGTGTGCGTATCCCTCCCTCCCTGTGTGTGCGTA
Organism: Chiloscyllium plagiosum; assembly: GCF_037043375.1. NCBI lineage: Eukaryota > Metazoa > Chordata > Chondrichthyes > Orectolobiformes > Hemiscylliidae > Chiloscyllium > Chiloscyllium plagiosum. The sequence goes on from NW_028270175.1 coordinate 54,871,354, forward strand.
TCCCTCCCTCCCTGTGTGCGTATCCCTCCGTCGCTGTGTGAGCGGGTCCCTCCCTCTCTGTGTGTGAGCGTGTCCCTCCCTCGCTGTGTGTGAGCGTGTCCCTCCCTCGCTTTGTGTGAGCGTGTCCCTCCCTCGCTGTGTGTGAGCATGTCCCTCCCTCGCTGTGTGTGAACGTGTCCCTCCCTCGCTGTGTTTGTGCGTGTCCCTCTCTCATTTTGTTTGTGTGTGTCCCTCCCTCGCTGTGTGCGCGTTTCCCTCGCTCGCTGTGTGTGTGTATGCGCGTGTCCCTCCCTCGCTGTGTGCGTGCGGGTCTCTCCCTCGCTTTGTGCGTGCCGGTCCCTCCCTTGCTGTGCGTGCGTGTCCCTCCCTTGCTGTGCGTGCGTGTCCCTCCTTGCTGTGCGTGCGTGTCCCTCCCTTGCTGTGTGTGTGTGTCCCTCCCTTGCTGTGTGTGTGTTCCTCCCTCGCTGTGTGGGTGTGTGTGTCCCTCCCTCGCTGTGTGTGTGTGTGTGTGTGTGTCCCTCCATCGCTGTGTGTGTGTGTCCCTCCCTCGCTGTGTGTGTGTCCCTCCCTCGCTGTGTGTGTGGGTCCCTCCCTCGCTGTGTGTGTGTGTCCCTCCCTCCCTGTATGTGCGCGTGTCCCTCCCTCACTGTGTGTGTGTTAGTGTCCCTCCCTCGCTGTGTGTGTGGGTGTCCCTCACTCGCTGTGTGTGCGTGCGTGTCCATCCCTCGCTGTGTGCGTGTGTGTCCCTCCCTTGCTGTGTATGCGGGTCCCTCCCTTGCTGTGTGTGCGTGTCCCCCCTTCTGGGTGTGTGTTCCTCCCTCGCTGTGTGTGTGTGTGTGTGTGTGTCCCTCCCTCGCTCTGTGTGAGTGTGTGTGTGTGTCCCTCCCTCGCTGCGTGTGTGGGTGTGTGTGTCCGTCACTCGCTGTGTGTGTGTGTCCCTCCCTTGCTGTGTGTGTGTGTCCCTCCCTTGCTGGGTGTGTGTGTCCCTCCCTTGCAGTGTGTGTGTGTCCCTCCCTCGCTGTGTGTGTGTACCTTCCTCGCTGTGTGTGTGTGTCCCTCCCTCGCTGTGAGTGCGTCTCCCTCCCTCGCTGTGTGTGTGTGCGTGTCCCTCCCTCCCTGGCTATGTGTGTGTGTGTGTATGTCCTTCCCTGGCTATGTGTGTGTGTGTGTGTGTCTCTCCCTCCCTCGCTGTGAGTGTGTGCGTCTCTCACTCGCTGTGAGTGTGTGCGTCTCTCACTTGCTGTGAGTGTGCGCGTCTCTCACTCACTGTGAGTGTGTGTGTCTCTCACTCCCTGTGAGTGTGTGCGTCCCTCCCTCGCTGTGTGTGTGTCCCTCCCTCGCTGTGTGTGTGTGTCACTCCCTCGCTGTGTGTGTGTGTGTGTGTGTCCCTCCCTCGTTGTGTGTGTGTGTCCCTCCCTCGCCGTGTGTGTGCGTGTCCCTCCTTCGCTGTGTGTGCGTGTCCCTCCCTCGCTGTGTGTGTGCGTGTCCCTCCCTCGCTGTGTTTGTGCGTGTCCGTCCCTCGCTGTGTTTGTGCGTGTCCCTCCCTCGCTGTGTTTGTGCGAGTCCCTCCCTCGCTGTGATTGTGCGTGTCCCTCCCTAATTATGTTTGTGTGTGCGCGTGTCCATCCCTCGCTGAGTGTGCGTTTCCCTATCTCACTGTGTGTGGCCCTCCCTCTCTGTGTGTGCGTGTCCCTCCCTCGCTGTGTGTGTGTGTGTGTCCCTCCCTCCCTGTGTGTGCGTATCCCTCCCTCCCTGTGTGTGCGTATCCCTCCCTCCCTGTGTGCGTATCCCTCCGTCGCTGTGTGAGCGGGTCCCTCCCTCTCTGTGTGTGAGCGTGTCCCTCCCTCGCTGTGTGTGAGCGTGTCCCTCCCTCGCTTTGTGTGAGCGTGTCCCTCCCTCGCTGTGTGTGAGCGTGTCCCTCCCTCGCTGTGTGTGAACGTGTCCCTCCCTCGCTGTGTTTGAGCGTGTCCCTCTCTCATTTTGTTTGTGTGTGTCCCTCCATCGCTGTGTGCGCGTTTCCCTCGCTCGCTGTGTGTGTGTATGCGCGTGTCCCTCCCTCGCTGTGTGCGTGCGGGTCTCTCCCTCGCTTTGTGCGTGCCGGTCCCTCCCTTGCTGTGCGTGCGTGTCCCTCCCTTGCTGTGCGTGCGTGTCCCTCCCTTGCTGTGCGTGCGTGTCCCTCCCTTGCTGTGTGTGTGTGTCCCTCCCTTGCTGTGTGTGTGTTCCTCCCTCGCTGTGTGGGTGTGTGTGTCCCTCCCTCGCTGTGTGTGTGTGTGTGTGTGTGTGTGTGTCCCTCCATCGCTGTGTGTGTGTGTCCCTCCCTCGCTGTGTGTGTGTCCCTCCCTCGCTGTGTGTGTGGGTCCCTCCCTCGCTGTGTGTGTGTGTCCCTCCCTCGCTGTGTGTGTCCCTCCCTCCCTGTATGTGCGCGTGTCCCTCCCTCACTGTGTGTGTGTTAGTGTCCCTCCCTCGCTGTGTGTGTGGGTGTCCCTCACTCGCTGTGTGTGCGTGCGTGTCCATCCCTCGCTGTGTGCGTGTGTGTCCCTCCCTTGCTGTGTATGCGGGGCCCTCCCTTGCTGTGTGTGCGTGTCCCCCCTTCTGGGTGTGTGTTCCTCCCTCGCTGTGTGTGTGTGTGTGTGTGTGTGTGTCCCTCCCTCGCTCTGTGTGAGTGTGTGTGTGTGTCCCTCGCTCGCTGCGTGTGTGGGTGTGTGTGTCCGTCACTCGCTGTGTGTGTGTGTCCCTCCCTTGCTGTGTGTGTGTGTCCCTCCCTTGCTGGGTGTGTGTGTGTCTCTCCCTCGCTGTGTGTGTGTAACTTCCTCGCTGTGTGTGTGTGTCCCTCCCTCGCTGTGAGTGCGTCTCCCTCCCTCGCTGTGTGTGTGTGCGTGTCCCTCCCTCCCTGGCTATGTGTGTGTGTGTGTATGTCCTTCCCTGGCAATGTGTGTGTGTGTGTGTGTCTCTCCCTCCCTCGCTGTGAGTGTGTGCGTCTCTCACTCGCTGTGAGTGTGTGCGTCTCTCACTTGCTGTGAGTGTACGCGTCTCTCACTCGCTGTGAGTGTGTGTGTCTCTCACTCCCTGTGAGTGTGTGCGTCCCTCCCTCGCTGTGTGTGTGTCCCTCCCTCGCTGTGTGTGTGTGTCACTCCCTCGCTGTGTGTGTGTGTGTGTGTGTGTCCCTCCCTCGTTGTGTGTGTGTGTCCCTCCCTCGCCGTGTGTGTGCGTGTCCCTCCCTCGATGTCTGTGCGTGTCCCTCCCTCGCTGTGTGTGTGCGTGTCCCTCCCTCGCTGTGTTTGTGCGTATCCGTCCCTCGCTGTGTTTGTGCGTGTCCCTCCCTCGCTGTGTTTGTGCGAGTCCCTCCCTCGCTGTGATTGTGCGTGTCCCTCCCTAATTATGTTTGTGTGTGCGCGTGTCCATCCCTCGCTGAGTGTGCGTTTCCCTATCTCACTGTGTGTGGCCCTCCCTCTCTGTGTGTGCGTGTCCCTCCCTCGCTGTGTGTGTGTGTGTGTCCCTCCCTCCCTGTGTGTGCGTATCCCTCCCTCCCTGTGTGTGCGTATCCCTCCCTCCCTGTGTGCGTATCCCTCCGTCGCTGTGTGAGCGGGTCCCTCCCTCTCTGTGTGTGAGCGTGTCCCTCCCTCGCTGTGTGTGAGCGTGTCCCTCCCTCGCTTTGTGTGAGCGTGTCCCTCCCTCGCTGTGTGTGAACGTGTCCCTCCCTCGCTGTGTTTGTGCGTGTCCCTCTCTCATTTTGTTTGTGTGTGTCCCTCCCTCGCTGTGTGCGCGTTTCCCTCGCTTGCTGTGTGTGTGTATGTGCGTGTCCCTCCCTCGCTGTGTGCGTGCGGGTCTCTCCCTCGCTTTGTGCGTGCCGGTCCCTCCCTTGCTGTGCGTTCGTGTCCCTCCCTTGCTGTGCGTGCGTGTCCCTCCCTTGCTGTGTGTGTGTGTCCCTCCCTTGCTGTGTGTGTGTCCCTCCCTTGCTGTGTGTGTGTGTGTCCCTCCCTCGCTGTGTGTGTGTGTGTTCCTCCCTCGCTGTGTGGGTGTGTGTGTCCCTCCCTCGCTGTGTGTGTGTGTGTGTGTGTGTGTCCCTCCATCGCTGTGTGTGTCCCTCCCTCGCTGTGTGTGTGTCCCTCCCTCGCTGTGTGTGTGGGTCCCTCCCTCGCTGTGTGTGTGTGTCCCTCCCTCGCTGTGTGTGTCCCTCCCTCCCTGTATGTGCGCGTGTCCCTCCCTCACTGTGTGTGTGTTAGTGTCCCTCCCTCGCTGTGTGTGTGGGTGTCCCTCACTCGCTGTGTGTGCGTGCGTGTCCATCCCTCGCTGTGTGCGTGTGTGTCCCTCCCTTGCTGTGTATGCGGGTCCCTCCCTTGCTGTGTGTGCGTGTCCCCCCTTCTGGGTGTGTGTTCCTCCCTCGCTGTGTGTGTGTGTGTGTGTGTGTGTGTGTCCCTCCCTCGCTCTGTGTGAGTGTGTGTGTGTGTCCCTCCCTCGCTGCGTGTGTGGGTGTGTGTGTCCGTCACTCGCTGTGTGTGTGTGTCCCTCCCTTGCTGTGTGTGTGTGTCCCTCCCTTGCTGGGTGTGTGTGTCCCTCCCTTGCAGTGTGTGTGTGTGTCCCTCCCTCGCTGTGTGTGTGTACCTTCCTCGCTGTGTGTGTGTGTCCCTCCCTCGCTGTGAGTGCGTCTCCCTCCCTCGCTGTGTGTGTGTGCGTGTCCCTCCCTCCCTGGCTATGTGTGTGTGTGTATGTCCTTCCCTGGCTATGTGTGTGTGTGTGTGTGTCTCTCCCTCCCTCGCTGTGAGTGTGTGCGTCTCTCACTCGCTGTGAGTGTGTGCGTCTCTCACTTGCTGTGAGTGTGCGCGTCTCTCACTCGCTGTGAGTGTGTGTGTCTCTCACTCCCTGTGAGTGTGTGCGTCCCTCCCTCGCTGTGTGTGTGTCCCTCCCTCGCTGTGTGTGTGTGTCACTCCCTCGCTGTGTGTGTGTGTGTGGGTGTCCCTCCCTCGTTGTTTTGTGTGTCCCTCCCTCGCTGTGTGTGTGTGTGTCCCTCCCTCCCTGTGTGTGCGTATCCCTCCCTCCCTGTGAGTGCGTATCCCTCCCTCCCTGTGTGCGTATCCCTCCGTCGCTGTGTGAGCGTGTCCCTCCCTTGCGGTGTGTGACCGTGTCCCTCCCTCGCTGTGTGTGAGCGTGTCCCTCCCTCGCTTTGTGTGAGCGTGTCCCTCCCTCGCTGTATGTGAGCGTGTCCCTCCCTCGCTGTGTGTGAACGTGTCCCTCCCTCGCTGTGTTTGTGCGTGTCCCTCCCTCGTTTAGTTTGTGCGTGTCCCTCCCTCGCTGTGTGCGCGTGTCCCTCGCTCGCTGTGTGCGTGTGTGCGCGTGTCCCTCCCTCGCTGTGTGTGTGTGTGTCCCTCCTTCGCTGTGTGTTATTGTCCCTCCCTCGCTGTGTGTGCGTGTCCCTCCCTCGCTGTGTGTGCGTGTCCCTCTCTCTCGCTGTGTGTGTCCCCTCCCTCGCTGTGTTTGTGTGTGTCCCTCCCTCGCTGTGTGTGCGCGTCCCTCTCTCGCTGTGTGTGTGTCCCTACCTCGCTGTGTTTGTGTGTGTCCCTCCCTCGCTGTGTTTGTGTGGGTCCCTCCTTCACTTTGTGCGTGCGGGTACCTCCCTCGCTTTGTGCGTGCGTGTCTCTCCCTTGCTGTGCGTGCGTGTCCCTCCCTTGCTGTGCGTGCGTGTCCCTCCCTTGCTGTGCGTGCGTGTCCCTCCCTTGCTGTGTGTGTGTCCCTCCCTTGTGTGTGTGTGTGTGTGTGTCCCTCCCTCGCTGTGTGTGTCCCTCCCTCGCTGTGTGCGTGTGTCCCTCCATCGTTGTGTGTGTGTGTCCCTCCCTCGCTGTGTGTGTGTGTCCCTCCCTCGCTGTGTGTGTGCGTGTCCCTCCCTCGCTCTGTGTGTGTGTGTGTGTGTCCCTCCATCGCTGTGTGTGTGTGTCCCTCCATCGCTGTGTGTGTGTGTGTTCCTACCTCGCTGTGTGTGTGTGTCCTTTTTTGCTGTGTGTGTGTGTCCCTCCTTTGCTGTGTGTGTGTGTCCCTCTCTTGCTGTGTGTGTGTGTCCTTCCCTTGCTGTGTGTGTGTGTCCCTGTCTTGCTGTGTGTGTGTGTCCCTCCCTTGCTGTGTGTGTGTGTGTCCCTCCCTCGCTGTGTGTGTGTGTCCCTCTCTTGCTGTGTGTGTGTGTCCCTCCCTTGCTGTGTGTGTGTGTGTCCCTCCCTCGCTGTGTGTGTGTCTCTCCCTCGCTGTGTGTGTGTCCCTCCCTCGCTGTGTGTGTGTGTCCCTCCCTCGTTGTGTGTGTGTCTCTCCCTCGCTGTGTGTGTGTGTGTGTGTGTGTCCCTCCCTCCCTGTATGTGCGCGTGTCCCTCCCTCGCTGTGTGTGTGTGTTAGTGTCCCTCCCTCGCTGTGTGTGTGTCCCTCCCTCGCTGTGTGTGTGTGTGTGTCCCTCCATCGCTGTGTGTGTGTGTGTCCCTCCCTCGCTGTGTGTGTGTGTGTGTCCCTCCCTCGCTGTGTGTGTGTGTGTGTGTGTGTGTGTGTCCCTCCATCGCTGTGTGTGTGTGTGTGTCCCTCCCTCGCTGTGTGTGTGTGTCCCTCCCTCGCTGTGTGTGTGTGTGTGTGTGTGTCCCTCCCTCCCTGTATGTGCGCGTGTCCCTCCCTCAATGTGTGTGTGTTAGTGTCCCTCCCTCGCTGTGTGTGTGGGAGTCCCTCCCTCGCTGTGTGTGCGTGTCCATCCGTTGCTGTGTGTGTGTGTGTCCCCTTCTGGGTGTGTGTTCCTCCCTCGCTGTGAGTGTGTGTGTGTGTCCCTCCCTCGCTCTGTGTGTGTGTGTGTGTGTGTCCCTCCCTCGCTGTGTGTGTGGGTGTGTGTGTCCGTCACTCGCTGTGTGTGTGTGTCCCTCCCTTGCTGTGTGTGTGTCCCTCCGTCGCTGTGTGTGTGGCCCTCCCTCGCTGTGTGTGTGTCCCTCCCTCGCTGTGTGTGTGTGTGTCCCTCCCTCGTTGTGAGTTCGTCTCCCTCCCTCGCTTTGTGTGTGTGCGTGTCCCTCCCTCCCTGGCTATGTGTGTGTGTGTGTGTATGTCCCTTCCTGGCTATGTGTGTGTGTGTGTGTGTGTGTTTCTCTCCCTCGCTGTGAGTGTGTGTGTCTCTCACTCGCTGTGAGTGTGCGCGTCTCTCACTCGCTGTGAGTGTGTGCGTCTCTCACTCGCTGTGAGTGTGCGCGTCTCTCACTCGCTGTGAGTGTGTGCGTCTCTCACTCCCTGTGAGTGTGTGCGTCCCTCCCTCGCTGTGTGTGTGTGTGTGTCCCTCCCTCGCTGTGTGTGTGTGTCCCTCCCTCGCTCTGTGTGTGTGTGTGTGTGTGTGTGTCCCTCCCTCGCTGTGTGTGTGTGTGCGTGTGTGTGTGTCCCTCCCTCGCTGTGGGTGTGTGTGTGTCCCTCCCTCCCTGTGTGTGCGTATCCCTCCCTCCCTGTGTGTGCATCCCCCCGTCGCTGTGTGAACGTGTCACTCCCTCACTGTGTGTGAGCGTGTCCCTCCCTCGCTTTGTGTGAGCGTGTCCCTCCCTCGCTGTGTGTGAGCGTGTCCCTCCCTCGCTGTGTGTGAACGTGTCCCTCCCTCGCTGTGTTTGTGCGTGTCCCTCCCTCGTTTTGTTTGTGCGTGTCCCTCCCTCGCTGTGTGCGCGTGACCCTCGCTCGCTGTGTGTGTGTGTGCGCGTGTCCCTCCCTCGCTGTGTGTGTGCGTGTCCCTCCCTCGCTGTGTGTGTGCGTGTCCCTCCCTCGCTGTGTGTGCGTGTCCCTCCCTCGCTGTGTGTGTGTCCCTCCCTCGCTGTGTTTGTGTGTTTCCCTCCCTCGCTGTGTTTGTGTGGGTCCCTCCTTCACTTTGTGCGTGCGGGTACCTACCTCGTTTTGTGCGTGCGGGTCTCTCCCTTGCTGTGCGTGCGTGTCCCTCCCTTGCTGTGCGTGCGTGTCCCTCCCTTGCTGTGCGTGCGTGTCCCTCCCTTGCTGTGTGTGTGTGTCCCTCCCTTGCTATGTGTGTGTGTCCCTCCCTTGTGTGTGAGTGTGTGTCCCTCCTTCGCTGTGTGTGTGTCCCTCCCTCGCTGTGTGTGTGTCCCTCACTCGCTGTGTGTGTGTGTCCCTCCCTCGCTCTGTGTGTGTGTTCCTCCCTCGCTGTGTTTGTGCGTGTCCCTCCCTCGCTGTGTGTGTTTGTGTGTGTGTGTGTATGTGTTCCTCCATCGCTGTGTGTGTGTCCCTCCATCGCTGTGTGTGTGTGTTCCTCCCTCGCTGTGTGTGTGTGTGTTCCTCCCTCGCTGTGTGTGTGTGAGTCCCTCCCTCGCTGCGTGTGTGTGTGTTTGTGTGTATGTGTGCGCGCCTCTCCATCGCTGTGTGTGTGTGTGTGTCCCTCCCTCGCTGTGGGTGTGTGTCCCTCCCTCGCTGTGTGTGTGTGTGTGTGTGTGTGTCCCTCCCTCCCTGTATGTGTGCGTGTCCCTCCCTCGCTGTGTGTGTGTGTGCGTGTCCCTCCCTCGCTGTGTGTGTGGGTGTCCGTCACTCGCTGTGTGTGCGTGCGTGTCCCTCCTTCGCTGTGTGCGTGTGTGTCCCTCCCTTGCTGTGTGTGCGTGTCCCTCCCTTGCTGTGTGTGCGTGTCCCCCCTTCTGGGTGTGTGTTCCTCCCTCGCTGTGTGTGTGTGTGTGTCCCTCCCTCGATGTGTGTGTGTGTGTGTGTGTGTGTGTGTGTGTGTGTGTGTTTCCATCCCTCGCTGTTTGTTTGTGTGTGTGTGTGTGTGTGTCCCTCACTCGCTGTGTGCGTGTGTCCCTCCCTCGCTGTGTTTGTGTGTGCCTGTACCTCCCTCGCTGTGTGTTTGTGCGTGTCCCTCCCTCCCTGGCTATGTGTATGTGTGTGTATGTCCCTCTCTGGCTATGTGCGTGTGTGTTTGTGTCTCTCCCTCGCTGTGAATGTGTGTGTCGCTCACTCGGGGTGTGTGTGTGTGTGTGTGTGTGTCCCTCCCTCGCTGTGTGTGTGTCCCTCCCTCCCTCACTGTGTGTACCTGTCCCTCCCTCGCTATGAGTGTGTGTGTGCGTGTCCCTCCCTCGCTATGTGTGTGTGTATGCGTGTCCCTCCCTCGCCGTGTGTGTGCGTGTCCCTCCCTCGCTGTGTGTGCGTGTCCCTCCCTCGCTGTGTGTGTGCGTGTCCCTCCCTCGCTGTGTTTGTGCGTGTCCGTCCCTCGCTGTGTTTGTGCGTGTCCCTCCCACGCTGTGTTTGTGCGTGTCCGTCCCTCGCTGTGTTTGTGCGTGTCCCTCCCTAATTATGTTTGTCTGTGCACGTGTCCATCCCTCGCTGTGTGTGCGTTTCCCTATCTCACTGTGTGTGGCCCTCCCTCTCTGTGTGTGCGTGTCCCTCCCTCGCTGTGTGTGTGTCCCTCCCTCCCTGTGTGTGCGTATCCCTCCCTCCCTGTGTGTGCGTATCCCTCCCTCCCTGTGTGCGTATCCCTCCGTCGCTGTGTGAGCGGGTCCCTCCCTCTCTGTGTGTGAGCGTGTCCCCCCCTCGCTGTGTGTGAGCGTGTCCCTCCCTCGCTTTGTGTGAGCGTGTCCCTCCCTCGCTGTGTGTGAGCGTGTCCCTCCCTCGCTTTGTGTGAGCGTGTCCCTCCCTAATTATGTTTGTCTGTGCACGTGTCCATCCCTCGCTGTGTGTGCGTTTCCCTATCTCACTGTGTGTGGCCCTCCCTCTCTGTGTGTGCGTGTCCCTCCCTCGCTGTGTGTGTGTCCCTCCCTCCCTGTGTGTGCGTATCCCTCCCTCCCTGTGTGTGCGTATCCCTCCCTCCCTGTGTGCGTATCCCTCCGTCGCTGTGTGAGCGGGTCCCTCCCTCTCTGTGTGTGAGCGTGTCCCCCCCTCGCTGTGTGTGAGCGTGTCCCTCCCTCGCTTTGTGTGAGCGTGTCCCTCCCTCGCTGTGTGTGAGCGTGTCCCTCCCTCGCTTTGTGTGAGCGTGTCCCTCCCTCGCTGTGTGTGTGCGTGTCCCTCCCTCGCTCTGTGTGTGTGTGTGTGTGTCCCTCCATCGCTGTGTGTGTGTGTCCCTCCATCGCTGTGTGTGTGTGTGTTCCTACCTCGCTGTGTGTGTGTGTCCTTTTTTGCTGTGTGTGTGTGTCCCTCCTTTGCTGTGTGTGTGTGTCCCTCTCTTGCTGTGTGTGTGTGTCCTTCCCTTGCTGTGTGTGTGTGTCCCTGTCTTGCTGTGTGTGTGTGTCCCTCCCTTGCTGTGTGTGTGTGTGTCCCTCCCTCGCTGTGTGTGTGCGTCCCTCTCTTGCTGTGTGTGTGTGTGTCCCTCACTTGCTGTGTGTGTGTGTGTCACTCCCTCGCTGTGTGTGTGTCTCTCCCTCGCTGTGTGTGTGTCCCTCCCTCGCTGTGTGTGTGTGTCCCTCCCTCGCTGTGTGTGTGTCTCTCCCTCGCTGTGTGTGTGTGTGTGTGTGTCCCTCCCTCCCTGTATGTGCGCGTGTCCCTCCCTCAATGTGTGTGTGTTATTGTCCCTCCCTCGCTGTGTGTGTGTCCCTCCATCGCTGTGTGTGTCCCTCCCTCGCTGTGTGTGTGTGTGTGTCCCTCCCTCGCTGTGTGTGTGTGTGTGTGTGTGTGTGTGTGTCCCTCCATCGCTGTGTGTGTGTGTGTGTGTGTCCCTCCCTCGCTGTGTGTGTGTGTCCCTCCCTCGCTGTGTGTGTGTGTGTGTGTGTGTGTCCCTCCCTCCCTGTATGTGCGCGTGTCCCTCCCTCAATGTGTGTGTGTTAGTGTCCCTCCCTCGCTGTGTGTGTGGGAGTCCCTCCCTCGCTGTGTGTGCGTGTCCATCCGTTGCTGTGTGTGTGTGTGTCCCCTTCTGGGTGTGTGTTCCTCCCTCGCTGTGTGTGTGTGTGTGTGTCCCTCCCTCGCTCTGTGTGTGTGTGTGTGTGTGTGTGTCCCTCCCTCGCTGTGTGTGTGGGTGTGTGTGTCCGTCACTCGCTGTGTGTGTGTGTCCCTCCCTTGCTGTGTGTGTGTCCCTCCGTCGCTGTGTGTGTGGCCGTCCCACGCTGTGTGTGTGTCCCTCCCTCGCTGTGTGTGTGTGTCCCTCCCTCGTTGTGAGTTCGTCTCCCTCCCTCGCTTTGTGTGTGTGCGTGTCCCTCCCTCCCTGGCTATGTGTGTGTGTGTGTGTATGTCCCTCCCTGGCTATGTGTGTGTGTGTGTGTGTGTGTGTGTCTCTCCCTCGCTGTGAGTGTGTGTGTCTCTCACTCGCTGTGAGTGTGCGCGTCTCTCACTCGCTGTGAGTGTGTGCGTCTCTCACTCGCTGTGAGTGTGCGCGTCTCTCACTCGCTGTGAGTGTGTGCGTCTCTCACTCCCTGTGAGTGTGTGCGTCCCTCCCTCGCTGTGTGTGTGTGTCCCTCCCTCGCTGTGTGTGTGTGTCCCTCCCTCGCTCTGTGTGTGTGTGTGTGTGTGTGTGTCCCACCCTCGCTGTGTGTGTGTGTGCGTGTGTGTGTGTCCCTCCCTCGCTGTGGGTGTGTGTGTGTCCCTCCCTCCCTGTGTGTGCGTATCCCTCCCTCCCTGTGTGTGCATCCCCCCGTCGCTGTGTGAACGTGTCACTCCCTCGCTGTGTGTGAGCGTGTCCCTCCCTCGCTTTGTGTGAGCGTGTCCCTCCCTCGCTGTGTGTGAACGTGTCCCTCCCTCGCTGTGTTTGTGCGTGTCCCTCCCTCGTTTTGTTTGTGCGTGTCCCTCCCTCGCTGTGTGCGCGTGACCCTCGCTCGCTGTGTGTGTGTGTGCGCGTGTCCCTCCCTCGCTGTGTGTGTGCGTGTCCCTCCCTCGCTGTGTGTGTGCGTGTCCCTCCCTCGCTGTGTGTGCGTGTCCCTCCCTCGCTGTGTGTGTGTCCCTCCCTCGCTGTGTTTGTGTGTTTCCCTCCCTCGCTGTGTTTGTGTGGGTCCCTCCTTCACTTTGTGCGTGCGGGTACCTACCTCGTTTTGTGCGTGCGGGTCTCTCCCTTGCTGTGCGTGCGTGTCCCTCCCTTGCTGTGCGTGCGTGTCCCTCCCTTGCTGTGCGTGCGTGTCCCTCCCTTGCTGTGTGTGTGTGTCCCTCCCTTGCTATGTGTGTGTGTCCCTCCCTTGTGTGTGAGTGTGTGTCCCTCCTTCGCTGTGTGTGTGTCCCTCCCTCGCTGTGTGTGTGTCCCTCACTCGCTGTGTGTGTGTGTCCCTCCCTCGCTCTGTGTGTGTGTTCCTCCCTCGCTGTGTTTGTGCGTGTCCCTCCCTCGCTGTGTGTGTTTGTGTGTGTGTGTGTATGTGTTCCTCCATCGCTGTGTGTGTGTCCCTCCATCGCTGTGTGTGTGTGTTCCTCCCTCGCTGTGTGTGTGTGTGTTCCTCCCTCGCTGTGTGTGTGTGAGTCCCTCCCTCGCTGCGTGTGTGTGTGTTTGTGTGTATGTGTGCGCGCCTCTCCATCGCTGTGTGTGTGTGTGTCCCTCCCTCGCTGTGGGTGTGTGTCCCTCCCTCGCTGTGTGTGTGTGTGTGTGTGTGTCCCTCCCTCCCTGTATGTGTGCGTGTCCCTCCCTCGCTGTGTGTGTGTGTGCGTGTCCCTCCCTCGCTGTGTGTGTGGGTGTCCGTCACTCGCTGTGTGTGCGTGCGTGTCCCTCCTTCGCTGTGTGCGTGTGTGTCCCTCCCTTGCTGTGTGTGCGAGTCCCTCCCTTGCTGTGTGTGCGTGTCCCCCCTTCTGGGTGTGTGTTCCTCCCTCGCTGTGTGTGTGTGTGTGTCCCTCCCTCGATGTGTGTGTGTGTGTGTGTGTGTGTGTGTGTGTGTGTGTGTGTTTCCATCCCTCGCTGTTTGTTTGTGTGTGTGTGTGTGTGTCCCTCACTCGCTGTGTGCGTGTGTCCCTCCCTCGCTGTGTTTGTGTGTGCCTGTACCTCCCTCGCTGTGTGTTTGTGCGTGTCCCTCCCTCCCTGGCTATGTGTATGTGTGTGTATGTCCCTCTCTGGCTATGTGCGTGTGTGTGTGTGTCTCTCCCTCGCTGTGAATGTGTGTGTCGCTCACTCGGGGTGTGTGTGTGTGTGTGTGTGTGTCCCTCCCTCGCTGTGTGTGTGTCCCTCCCTCCCTCACTGTGTGTGCCTGTCCCTCCCTCGCTATGAGTGTGTGTGTGCGTGTCCCTCCCTCGCTATGTGTGTGTGTATGCGTGTCCCTCCCTCGCCGTGTGTGTGCGTGTCCCTCCCTCGCTGTGTGTGCGTGTCCCTCCCTCGCTGTGTGTGTGCGTGTCCCTCCCTCGCTGTTTTTGTGCGTGTCCGTCCCTCGCTGTGTTTGTGCGTGTCCCTCCCTCGCTGTGTTTGTGCGTGTCCGTCCCTCGCTGTGTTTGTGCGTGTCCCTCCCTAATTATGTTTGTCTGTGCACGTGTCCATCCCTCGCTGTGTGTGCGTTTCCCTATCTCACTGTGTGTGGCCCTCCCTCTCTGTGTGTGCGTGTCCCTCCCTCGCTGTGTGTGTGTCCCTCCCTCCCTGTGTGTGCGTATCCCTCCCTCCCTGTGTGTGCGTATCCCTCCCTCCCTGTGTGCGTATCCCTCCGTCGCTGTGTGAGCGGGTCCCTCCCTCTCTGTGTGTGAGCGTGTCCCCCCCTCGCTGTGTGTGAGCGTGTCCCTCCCTCGCTTTGTGTGAGCGTGTCCCTCCCTCGCTGTGTGTGAGCGTGTCCCTCCCTCGCTGTGTGTGAACGTGTCCCTCCCTCGCTGTGTTTGTGCGTGTCCCTCTCTCATTTTGTTTGTGTGTGTCCCTCCCTCGCTGTGTGCGCGTTTCCCTCGCTCGCTGTGTGTGTGTGTGCGCGTGTCCCTCCCTCGCTGTGTGCGTGCGGGTCTCTCCCTCGCTTTGTGCGTGCCGGTCCCTCCCTTGCTGTGCGTGCGTGTCCCTCCCTTGCTGTGCGTGCGTGTCCCTCCCTTGCTGTGCGTGCGTGTCCTTCCCTTGCTGTGTGTGTGTGTCCCTCCCTTGCTGTGTGTGTGTCCCTCCCTTGCTGTGTGTGTGTGTGTCCCTCCCTCGCTGTGTGTGTGTGTGTTCCTCCCTCGCTGTCTGTGTGTCCCTCCCTCGCTGTGTGTGTGTGTGTGTGTGTGTCCCTCCATCGCTGTGTGTGTGTGTCCCTCCCTCGCTGTGTGTGTGTCCCTCCCTCGCTGTGTGTGTGGGTCCCTCCCTCCCAGTGTGTGTGTGTGTCCCTCCCTCGCTGCGTGTGTGTGTGTTCCTCCCTCGCTGTGTGTGTGTGCCTCCATCGCTGTGTGTGTGTGTCCCTCCATCGCTGTGTGTGTGTGTGTGTCCCTCCCTCGCTGCGTGTGTGTGTGTCCCTCCATCGCTGTGTGTGTGTCCCTCCATCGCTGTGTGTGTGTGTTCCTCCCTCGCTGTGTGTGTGTGTCCCTCCCTCGCTGCGTGTGTGTGTGTGTGTCCCTCCATCGCTGTGTGTGTGTGTCCCTCCCTCGCTGTGTGTGTGTGTCCCTCCCTCGCTGTGTGTGTGTGTGTGTGTCCCTCCCTCCCTGTATGTGTGCGTGTCCCTCCCTCGCTGTGTGTGTGTGCGTGTCCCTCCCTCGCTGTGTGTGTGTGTGTCCCTCCATCGCTGTGTGTGTGTGTGTGTGTGTCCCTCCCTCGCTGTGTGTGTGTGTCCCTCCCTTGCTGTGTGTGCGTGTCCCTCCCTTGCTGTGTGTGCGTGTCCCTCCCTTGCTGTGCGTGCGTGTCCCTCCCTTGCTGTGTGTGTGTGTCCCTCCCTTGCTGTGTGTGTGTCCCTCCCTTGCTGTGTGTGTGTGTGTCCCTCCCTCGCTGTGTGTGTGTGTGTGTTCCTCCCTCGCTGTGTGTGTGTCCCTCCCTCCCTGTGTGTGTGTCCCTCCCTCGCTGTGTGTGTGGGTCCCTCCCTCTCTGTGTGTGTGTGTGTCCCTCCCTCGCTGCGTGTGTGTGTGTTCCTCCCTCGCTGTGTGTGTGTGTCCCTCCATCGCTGTGTGTGTGTGTCCCTCCATCGCTGTGTGTGTGTGTGTCCCTCCCTCGCTGCGTGTGTGTGTGTGTGTCTCCATCGCTGTGTGTGTGTCCCTCCATCGCTGTGTGTGTGCGTTCCTCCCTCGCTGAGTGTGTGTGTCCCTCCCTCGCTGCGTGTGTGTGTGTGTGTCCCTCCATCGCTGTGTGTGTGTGTCCCTCCCTCGCTGTGTGTGTGTGTCCCTCCCTCGCTGTGTGTGTGTGTGTGTGTCCCTACCTCCCTGTATGTGTGCGTGTCCCTCCCTCGCTGTGTGTGTGTGCGTGTCCCTCCCTCGCTGTGTGTGTGGGTGTCCCTCACTCGCTGTGTGTGCGTGCGTCTCCCTCCCTCGCTGTGTGCGTGTGTGTCCCTCCCTTGCTGTGTGTGCGTGTCCCTCCCTTGCTGTGTGTGCGTGTCCCCCCTTCTGGGTGTGTGTTCCTCCCTCGCTGTGTGTGTGTGTGTGTGTGTGTGTCCCTCCCTCGCTGTGTGTGTGTGTGTGTGTGTCCCTCCGTCGCTGTTTGTGTGTGTGTGTGTGGTGTGTCCCTCACTCGCTGTGTGTGTGTATGTCCCTCCCTGGCTATATGCGTGTGTGTGTGTGTGTCTCTCCCTCGCTGTGAGTGTGTGTGTCTCTCACTCGGGGTGTGTGTGTGTGTGTGTGTGTCCCTCCCTCGCTGTGTGTGTGTGTGTCTCTCCCTCCTTCACTGTGTGTGCGTGTCCCTCCCTCGCTATGTGTGTGTGTGTGTGCGTGTCCCTCCCTCGCTATGTGTGTGTGTGTGTGCGTGTCCCTCCCTCGCTGTGTGTGTGCGTGTCCCTCCCTCGCTGTGTGTGCGCGTGTCCCTCCCTCGCTGTGTGTGTGCGTGTCCCTCATTCGCTGTGTATGTGAGTGTCCATCCCTCGCTGTGTTTGTGCGTGTCCCTCCCTCATTGTGTTTGTGTGTGCGCGTGTCCCTCCCTCGCTGTGTGTGCATTTCCCTACCTCACTATGTGTGTCCCTCACTCGCTGTGTGTGTGTGTCCATCCCTCGCAGTGTGTGTGTGTGTGTCCCTCCCTGGCTGTGTGTATTTGTTCCTCCCTCGCTGTGTGTGTGTGTGTGTGTGTCCCTCCCTCGCTGTGTGTGTGTGTCCCTCCCTCGCTGTGTGTGTGTGTGTGTGTGTGTGTGTGTTCCTCCCTCGCTGTGTGCGTGCGTGTCCCTCCCTTGCTGTGTGTGTGTGTGTCCCCTTCTGGGTATGCGTGCGTGTCCCTCCCGCGCTGTGTGTGTGTGTGTCTTTCTCTCGCTGTGTTTGTGTCCCTCCCTCGCTGTGTGTGTGTGTGCCTGTACCTCCCTCGCTGTGTGTTTGTGCGTGTCCCTCCCTCCCTGGCTATGTGTATGTGTGTGTATGTCCCTCTCTGGCTATGTGCGTGTGTGTGTGTGTCTCTCCCTCGCTGTGAATGTGTGTGTCGCTCACTCGGGGTGTGTGTGTGTGTGTGTGTGTGTCCCTCCCTCGCTGTGTGTGTGTCCCTCCCTCCCTCACTGTGTGTGCCTGTCCCTCCCTCGCTATGAGTGTGTGTGTGCGTGTCCCTCCCTCGCTATGTGTGTGTGTATGCGTGTCCCTCCCTCGCCGTGTGTGTGCGTGTCCCTCCCTCGCTGTGTGTGCGTGTCCCTCCCTCGCTGTGTGTGTGCGTGTCCCTCCCTCGCTGTTTTTGTGCGTGTCCCTCCCTCGCTGTGTTTGTGCGTGTCCCTCCCTCGCTGTGTTTGTGCGTGTCCGTCCCTCGCTGTGTTTGTGCGTGTCCCTCCCTAATTATGTTTGTCTGTGCACGTGTCCATCCCTCGCTGTGTGTGCGTTTCCCTATCTCACTGTGTGTGGCCCTCCCTCTCTGTGTGTGCGTGTCCCTCCCTCGCTGTGTGTGTGTCCCTCCCTCCCTGTGTGTGCGTATCCCTCCCTCCCTGTGTGTGCGTATCCCTCCCTCCCTGTGTGCGTATCCCTCCGTCGCTGTGTGAGCGGGTCCCTCCCTCTCTGTGTGTGAGCGTGTCCCCCCCTCGCTGTGTGTGAGCGTGTCCCTCCCTCGCTTTGTGTGAGCGTGTCCCTCCCTCGCTGTGTGTGAGCGTGTCCCTCCCTCGCTGTGTGTGAACGTGTCCCTCCCTCGCTGTGTTTGTGCGTGTCCCTCTCTCATTTTGTTTGTGTGTGTCCCTCCCTCGCTGTGTGCGCGTTTCCCTCGCTCGCTGTGTGTGTGTGTGCGCGTGTCCCTCCCTCGCTGTGTGCGTGCGGGTCTCTCCCACGCTTTGTGCGTGCCGGTCCCTCCCTTGCTGTGCGTGCGTGTCCCTCCCTTGCTGTGCGTGCGTGTCCCTCCCTTGCTGTGCGTGCGTGTCCCTCCCTTGCTGTGTGTGTGTGTCCCTCCCTTGCTGTGTGTGTGTCCCTCCCTTGCTGTGTGTGTGAGTGTCCCTCCCTCGCTGTGTGTGTGTGTGTTCCTCCCTCGCTGTGTGTGTGTCCCTCCCTCGCTGTGTGTGTGTGTGTGTGTGTGTCCCTCCATCGCTGTGTGTGTGTGTCCCTCCCTCGCTGTGTGTGTGTCCCTCCCTCGCTGTGTGTGTGGGTCCCTCCCTCCCAGTGTGTGTGTGTGTCCCTCCCTCGCTGCGTGTGTGTGTGTTCCTCCCTCGCTGTGTGTGTGTGCCTCCATCGCTGTGTGTGTGTGTCCCTCCATCGCTGTGTGTGTGTGTGTGTCCCTCCCTCGCTGCGTGTGTGTGTGTCCCTCCATCGCTGTGTGTGTGTCCCTCCATCGCTGTGTGTGTGTGTTCCTCCCTCGCTGTGTGTGTGTGTCCCTCCCTCGCTGCGTGTGTGTGTGTGTGTCCCTCCATCGCTGTGTGTGTGTGTCCCTCCCTCGCTGTGTGTGTGTGTCCCTCCCTCGCTGTGTGTGTGTGTGTGTGTCCCTCCCTCCCTGTATGTGTGCGTGTCCCTCCCTCGCTGTGTGTGTGTGCGTGTCCCTCCCTCGCTGTGTGTGTGGGTGTCTTTCTCTCGCTGTGTTTGTGTCCCTCCCTCGCTGTGTGTGTGTGTGCCTGTACCTCCCTCGCTCTGTGTTTGTGCGTGTCCCTCCCTCCCTGGCTATGTGTGTGTGTGTGTATGTCCCTCTCTGGCTATGTGCGTGTGTGTGTGTGTCTCTCCCTCGCTGTGAATGTGTGTGTCGCTCACTCGGGGTGTGTGTGTGTGTGTGTGTGTGTCCCTCCCTCGCTGTGTGTGTGTCCCTCCCTCCCTCACTGTGTGTGCCTGTCCCTCCCTCGCTATGAGTGTGTGTGTGCGTGTCCCTCCCTCGCTATGTGTGTGTGTATATGCGTGTCCCTCCCTCGCCGTGTGTGTGCGTGTCCCTCCCTCGCTGTGTGTGCGTGTCCCTCCCTCGCTGTGTGTGTGCGTGTCCCTCCCTCGCTGTTTTTGTGCGTGTCCGTCCCTCGCTGTGTTTGTGCGTGTCCCTCCCTCGCTGTGTTTGTGCGTGTCCGTCCCTCGCTGTGTTTGTGCGTGTCCCTCCCTAATTATGTTTGTCTGTGCACGTGTCCATCCCTCGCTGTGTGTGCGTTTCCCTATCTCACTGTGTGTGGCCCTCCCTCTCTGTGTGTGCATGTCCCTCCCTCGCTGTGTGTGTGTCCCTACCTCCCTGTGTGTGCGTATCCCTCCCTCCCTGTGTGTGCGTATCCCTCCCTCCCTGTGTGCGTATCCCTCCGTCGCTGTGTGAGCGGGTCCCTCCCTCTCTGTGTGTGAGCGTGTCCCCCCCTCGCTGTGTGTGAGCGTGTCCCTCCCTCGCTTTGTGTGAGCGTGTCCCTCCCTCGCTGTGTGTGAGCGTGTCCCTCCCTCGCTGTGTGTGAACGTGTCCCTCCCTCGCTGTGTTTGTGCGTGTCCCTCTCTCATTTTGTTTGTGTGTGTCCCTCCCTCGCTGTGTGCGCGTTTCCCTCGCTCGCTGTGTGTGTGTGTGCGCGTGTCCCTCCCTCGCTGTGTGCGTGCGGGTCTCTCCCACGCTTTGTGCGTGCCGGTCCCTCCCTTGCTGTGCGTGCGTGTCCCTCCCTTGCTGTGCGTGCGTGTCCCTCCCTTGCTGTGCGTGCGTGTCCCTCCCTTGCTGTGTGTGTGTGTCCCTCCCTTGCTGTGTGTGTGTCCCTCCCTTGCTGTGTGTGTGTGTGTCCCTCCCTCGCTGTGTGTGTGTGTGTTCCTCCCTCGCTGTGTGTGTGTCCCTCCCTCGCTGTGTGTGTGTGTGTGTGTGTGTCCCTCCATCGCTGTGTGTGTGTGTCCCTCCCTCGCTGTGTGTGTGTCCCTCCCTCGCTGTGTGTGTGGGTCCCTCCCTCCCAGTGTGTGTGTGTGTCCCTCCCTCGCTGCGTGTGTGTGTGTTCCTCCCTCGCTGTGTGTGTGTGCCTCCATCGCTGTGTGTGTGTGTCCCTCCATCGCTGTGTGTGTGTGTGTCCCTCCCTCGCTGCGTGTGTGTGTGTCCCTCCATCGCTGTGTGTGTGTCCCTCCATCGCTGTGTGTGTGTGTTCCTCCCTCGCTGTGTGTGTGTGTCCCTCCCTCGCTGCGTGTGTGTGTGTGTGTCCCTCCATCGCTGTGTGTGTGTGTCCCTCCCTCGCTGTGTGTGTGTGTCCCTCCCTCGCTGTGTGTGTGTGTGTGTGTCCCTCCCTCCCTGTATGTGTGCGTGTCCCTCCCTCGCTGTGTGTGTGTGCGTGTCCCTCCCTCGCTGTGTGTGTGGGTGTCCCTCACTCGCTGTGTGTGCGTGCGTCTCCCTCCCTCGCTGTGTGCGTGTGTGTCCCTCCCTTGCTGTGTGTGCGTGTCCCTCCCTTGCTGTGTGTGCGTGTCCCTCCCTTGCTGTGCGTGCGTGTCCCTCCCTTGCTGTGTGTGTGTGTCCCTCCCTTGCTGTGTGTGTGTCCCTCCCTTGCTGTGTGTGTGTGTGTCCCTCCCTCGCTGTGTGTGTGTGTGTGTTCCTCCCTCGCTGTGTGTGTGTCCCTCCCTCCCTGTGTGTGTGTCCCTCCCTCGCTGTGTGTGTGGGTCCCTCCCTCTCTGTGTGTGTGTGTGTCCCTCCCTCGCTGCGTGTGTGTGTGTTCCTCCCTCGCTGTGTGTGTGTGTCCCTCCATCGCTGTGTGTGTGTGTCCCTCCATCGCTGTGTGTGTGTGTGTGTCCCTCCCTCGCTGCGTGTGTGTGTGTGTGTGTGTGTCCCTCCATCGCTGTGTGTGTGTCCCTCCATCGCTGTGTGTGTGCGTTCCTCCCTCGCTGAGTGTGTGTGTCCCTCCCTCGCTGCGTGTGTGTGTGTGTGTCCCTCCATCGCTGTGTGTGTGTGTCCCTCCCTCGCTGTGTGTGTGTGTCCCTCCCTCGCTGTGTGTGTGTGTGTGTGTCCCTACCTCCCTGTATGTGTGCGTGTCCCTCCCTCGCTGTGTGTGTGTGCGTGTCCCTCCCTCGCTGTGTGTGTGGGTGTCCCTCACTCGCTGTGTGTGCGTGCGTCTCCCTCCCTCGCTGTGTGCGTGTGTGTCCCTCCCTTGCTGTGTGTGCGTGTCCCTCCCTTGCTGTGTGTGCGTGTCCCCCCTTCTGGGTGTGTGTTCCTCCCTCGCTGTGTGTGTGTGTGTGTGTGTGTGTCCCTCCCTCGCTGTGTGTGTGTGTGTGTGTGTCCCTCCGTCGCTGTTTGTGTGTGTGTGTGTGGTGTGTCCCTCACTCGCTGTGTGTGTGTATGTCCCTCCCTGGCTATATGCGTGTGTGTGTGTGTGTCTCTCCCTCGCTGTGAGTGTGTGTGTCTCTCACTCGGGGTGTGTGTGTGTGTGTGTGTCCCTCCCTCGCTGTGTGTGTGTGTGTGTGTCTCTCCCTCCTTCACTGTGTGTGCGTGTCCCTCCCTCGCTATGTGTGTGTGTGTGTGCGTGTCCCTCCCTCGCTATGTGTGTGTGTGTGTGCGTGTCCCTCCCTCGCTGTGTGTGTGTGTCCCTCCCTCGTTGTGTGTGTGCGCGTGTCCCTCCCTCGCTGTGTGTGTGCGTGTCCCTCATTCGCTGTGTATGTGAGTGTCCATCCCTCGCTGTGTTTGTGCGTGTCCCTCCCTCATTGTGTTTGTGTGTGCGCGTGTCCCTCCCTCGCTGTGTGTGCATTTCCCTACCTCACTATGTGTGTCCCTCACTCGCTGTGTGTGTGTGTCCATCCCTCGCACTGTGTGTGTGTGTTTCCCTCCCTGGCTGTGTGTATTTGTTCCTCCCTCGCTGTGTGTGTGTGTGTGTGTGTGTCCCTCCCTCGCTGTGTGTGTGTGTCCCTCCCTCGCTGTGTGTGTGTGTGTGTGTGTGTGTGTGTTCCTCCCTCGCTGTGTGCGTGCGTGTCCCTCCCTTGCTGTGTGTGTGTGTGTCCCCTTCTGGGTATGCGTGCGTGTCCCTCCCGCGCTGTGTGTGTGTGTGTCTTTCTCTCGCTGTGTTTGTGTCCCTCCCTCGCTGTGTGTGTGTCCCTCACTCGCTGTGTGTGCGTATGTGTCCCTCACTCGCTGTGTGTGTGTGTCTCTCCCTCGCTGTGTGTGTGTGTGTGTGTGTGTGTGTGTGCGTGTCCCTCCCTCGCTGTGTGTGTGTGCGTGTCCCTCCCTCCCTGGCTATGTGTGTGTGTGTGTGTCTCGCCCTCGCTGTTAGAGTGTGTGTCTCTCACTCGGTGTGTGTGTGTGAGTGGGTGTGTGTCCCTCCCTCGCTGTGTGTGAGTGTGTGTGTCCCTCCCTCCCTCACTGTGTGTGCGTGTCCCTCCCTCGCTGTGTGTGCGTGTCCCTCCCTCGCTGTGTGTGTGCCTGTCCGTCCCTCGCTGTGTGTGTGCGTGTCTCTCCCTCGCTGTGTGTGCTCATGTCCCTCCCTCGTTGTGTGTGTGCGTGTCCCTCCTTCGCTGTGCGTGTGCGTGTCCCTCCCTCGCTGAGTGTTTGAGTTTCCCTCCCTCGCTGTGTGTGTCCCTCCCTCGCTGTGTGTGTGTTCCTCCCTCGCTGTGTGCGTGCGTGTCCCTCCCTTACTCTGTGTGTGTGTCCCCTTCTGGGTGTGCGTGCGTGTCCCTCCCGCGCTGTGTGTGTGTGTGTCCCTCCCTCGCTGTGTGTGTGTTCCTCCCTCGCTGTGTGTGTATGTGTCCTTCCCTCGCAGTGTGTGTGTGTGTCCCGCCCTCACTGTGTGTGTTTGTGTGCGTGTCCCTCCCTCGATGTGTGCGTGTCCCTCCCTCGCTGTGTGTGCGTGTCCCTCCCTCGCTGTGTGTGTGTGTGTGCGTGTATCCCTCCCTCGCTGTGTGTGTGTGTTCCTCCCTCGCTGTGTGTGTGTGTGTTCCTCCCTCGCTGTGTGTGTGTGTGTTCCTCCCTCGCTGTGTGTGTGTGTGTCCCACCCTCGCAGTATGTGTGTCCCGTCCTCGCTGTGCGTGTGTCCCTCCCTCGCTGTGTGTGTGTGTGTCCCTCCGTCGCTGAGTTTGTGTGTGTCGCTCCCTCGCTGTGTGTGTGTGCTCTCCCTCCCTGGCTGTGTGTGTTTGTTCCTCCCTTGCTGTGTGTGTGTGTGTGTGTGTGTGTGTGTGTGTCCCTCCCTCGCTGTGTGTGTCCCTCCCTCGCTGTGTGTGTGTGTGTGTCCCTCCCTCGCTGTGTGTGTGCGTGTCCCTCCCTTGCTGTGTGTGCGTGTCCCCCCTTCTGTGTATGCGTGCGAATCCCTGCCGCGCTGTGTGTGTGTGTGTCCCTCTCTCGCTGTGTTTGTGTCCCTCCCTCGCTGTGTGTGTGTCCCTCCCTCGCAGTGTGTGTGTACCTCCCTCGCAGTGTGTGTGTGTGTGTGTCCCTCCCTCGGTGTATGTGTGTCCCACACTCGCTGTGTGTGTATGTGTCCCTCACTCGCTGTGTGTGTGTGTGTCCCTCCCTTGCTGTGTGTGTGTGTGTGTGTGCGTGTCCCTCCCTCGCTGTGTGTGTGTGCGTCTCCCTCCCTCCCTGGCTATGTGTGTGTGTGTGTGTGTGTGTGTCTCGCCCTCGCTGTTAGAGTGTGTGTCTCTCACTCAGTGTGTGTGTGTGTGTGTGTGTCCCTCCCTCGCTGTATGTGTGCGTGTCCCTCCCTCCCTCCCTCACTGTGTGTGCGTGTCCCTCCCTCGCTCTGTGTGCGTGTCCCTCCCTCGCTGTGTGTGTGCCTGTCCCTCCCTCGCTGTGTGTGTGCGTGACTCTCCCTCGCTGTGCGTGTGCGTATCCCTCCCTCGCTGTGTGTGTGCGAGTCCGTCCTTCGCTGTGTGTGTGCGTGTCCCACCCTCGCTGTGTGTGTGCGTGTCCCTCCCTCGCTGTGTGTGTGTGTGTCCCTCCCTCGCTGTGTTTGTGCGTATCCCTCCCTCGCTGTGTGTGTGCGTGTCCCTCCCTCGCTGTGTGTGTGTATGTGTCCCTCCCTGGCTATGTGTGTTTGTCCCTCCCTCCCTGTGTGTGTGTGTGTGTGTGTGTGTGTGTGTCCCTCCCTCGCTGTGTGTGTGTCACTCCCTCGCTGTGCGTGTGTGTGTGTGTGTGTGTGTGTGTCCCTCCCTCTCTGTTTGCGTGCGTGTCCCTCCCTTGCTGTGTGTGCGTGTCCCCCCTTCTGGGTATGCGTGCGTGTCCCTCCCGCGCTGTGTGTGTATGAGTGTCCCTACCTCGCTGTGTGTGTGTGTGTGTGTGTGTGTTTCCCTCCCTCACTGTGTGTGTCCCCCCCTCGCTCTGTGTGTGTCCCTCCCTCGCTGTGTGCGTGCGTGTCCCTCCCTTACTGTGTGTGTGTGTGTCCCCTTCTGGGTGTGTGTGCGTGTCCCTCCCGCGCTGTGTGTGTGTGTGTCCCTCCCTCGCTGTTTGTGTGTTCCGCCCTCGCTGTGTGTGTGTGTGTCCTTCCCTCGCTGTGTGTGTGTGTGTGTCCCTCCCTCGCTGTGTGTGTGTGTCGCTCCCTCGCTGTGTTTGTGTGTGTCCCGCCCTCACTCTGTGTGTGTGTGTGTGTGTGTGTGCTTTTCCCTCCCTCGCTGTGTGCGTGTCCCTCCCTCGCGGTGTATGTGTGTTCCTCCCTCGCTGTGTGTGTGTGATTCCTCCCTCGCTGTGTGTGTGTGTTCCTCCCTCGCTGTGTGTGTGTGTGTCCCACCCTCGCTGTGTGTGTTTCCCGCCCTCGCTGTGTGTGTGTGTCCCTCCCTCTCTGAGTGTGTGTCCTTCCCTCGCTGAGTTTATGTGTCCCTCCCTCGCTGAGTTTGTGTGTGTAGCTCCCTCGCTGTGTGTGTGTGCGTGTCCCTCCCTCGCTGTGTGTGTGTGCGTGTCCCTCCCTCGCTGTGTGTGTGTGCGTGTCCCTCCCTCGCTGTGTGTGCGTGTGTGTGTGTGCGTGTCCCTCCCTCGCTGTGTGCGTGTCCCTCCCTCGCTCTGTGCGTGTGTCCCTCCCTCGCTGTGTGCGTGTGTCCCTCCCTCGCTGTGTGTGTGTGTCCCTCCCGAGCTGTGTCTGCGTGTCCCTCCGTCGATGTGTGTGCGTGTCCCTCCCTCGCTGTGTGTGCGTGTCCCTCCCTCGCTGTGTGTGTGTGTATGCGTGTATCCCTCCCTCGCTGTGTGTGTGTGTTCCTCCCTCGCTGTGTGTGTGTGTGTGTTCCTCCCTCGCTGTGTGTGTGTGTGTGTGTGTTCCTCCCTCGCTGTGTGTGTGTGTGTCCCACCCTCGCTGTATGTGTGTCCCGTCCTCGCTGTGTGTGTGTGTCCCTCCGTCGCTGAGTTTGTGTGTGTCGCTCCCTCGCTGTGTGTGTGTGCTGTCCCTCCCTGGCTATGTGTGTTTGTTCCTCCCTTGCTGTGTGTGTGTGTGTGTGTGTGTGTGTGTGTCCCTCCCTCGCTGTGTGTGTCCCTCCCTCGCTGTGTGTGTGTGTGTGTGTGTGTGTGTCCCTCCCTCGCTGTGTGTGTGCGTGTCCCTCACTTGCTGTGTGTGCGTGTCCCCCCTTCTGTGTATGCGTGCGAATCCCTGCCGCGCTGTGTGTGTGTGTGTCCCTCTCTCGCTGTGTTTGTGTCCCTCCCTCGCTGTGTGTGTGTCCCTCCCTCGCAGTGTGTGTGTACCTCCCTCGCAGTGTGTGTGTGTGTCCCTCCCTCGGTGCATGTGTGTGTGTGTGTGTGTGTGTCCCACACTCGCTGTGTGTGTATGTGTCCCTCACTCGCTGTGTGTGTGCGTGACTCTCCCTTGCTGTGTGTGTGCGTATCCCTCCCTCGCTGTGTGTGTGCGAGTCCGTCCTTCGCTGTGTGTGTGCGTGTCCCACCCTCGCTGTGTGTGTGCGTGTCCCTCCCTCGCTGTGTGTGTGTGTGTACATCCCTCGCTGTGTTTGTGTCCCTCCCTCGCTGTGTGTGTGTCCCTCCCTCGCAGTGTGTGTGTACCTCCCTCGCAGTGTGTGTGTGTGTCCCTCCCTCGGTGTATGTGTGTGTGTGTGTGTGTGTCCCACACTCGCTGTGTGTGTATGTGTCCCTCACTCGCTGTGTGTGTGCGTGACTCTCCCTTGCTGTGTGTGTGCGTATCCCTCCCTCGCTGTGTGTGTGCGAGTCCGTCCTTCGCTGTGTGTGTGCGTGTCCCTCCCTCGCTGTGTTTGTGCGTATCCCTCCCTCGCTGTGTGTGTGCGTGTCCCTCCCTCGCTGTGTGTGTGTGTGTCCATCCCTCGCTGTGTGTGTGTGTCCCTCCCTCGCTGTGTGTGTGTATGTGTCCCTCCCTGGCTATGTGTGTTTGTCCCTCCCTCCCTGTGTGTGTGTGTGTGTGTGTGTGTGTGTGTGTGTCCCTCCCTCGCTGTGTGTGTGTCACTCCCTCGCTGTGCGTGTGTGTGTGTGTCCCTACCTCGCTGTGTGCGTGCGTGTCCCTCCCTTGCTGTGTGTGCGTGTCCCCCCTTCTGGGTATGCGTGCGTGTCCCTCCCGCGCTGTGTGTGTATGAGTGTCCCTACCTCGCTGTGTGTGTGTGTGTGTGTGTGTGTGTTTCCCTCCCTCGCTGTGTGTGTCCCCCCCTCGCTCTGTGTGTGTCCCTCCCTCGCTGTGTGCGTGCGTGTCCCTCCCTTACTGTGTGTGTGTGTGTCCCCTTCTGGGTGTGTGTGCGTGTCCCTCCCTCGCTGTGTGTGTGTGTGTCCTTCCCTCGCTGTGTGTGTGTGTGTGTCCCTCCCTCGCTGTGTGTGTGTGTCGCTCCCTCGCTGTGTTTGTGTGTGTCCCGCCCTCACTGTGTGTGTGTGTGTGTGTGCTTTTCCCTCCCTCGCTGTGTGCGTGTCCCTCCCTCGCGGTGTATGTGTGTTCCTCCCTCGCTGTGTGTGTGTGTGTTCCTCCCTCGCTGTGTGTGTGTGTTCCTCCCTCGCTGTGTGTGTGTGTGTCCCACCCTCGCTGTGTGTGTTTCCCGCCCTCGCTGTGTGTGTATGTCCCTCCCTCTCTGAGTGTGTGTGTCCCTCCCTCGCTGAGTTTATGTGTCCCTCCCTCGCTGAGTTTGTGTGTGTTGCTCCCTCGCTGTGTGTGTGTGCGTGTCCCTCCCTCGCTGTGTGTGTGTGTGCGTGTCCCTCCCTCGCTGTGTGTGTGTGCGTGTCCCTCCCTCGCTGTGTGTGCGTGTGTGTGTGTGCGTGTCCCTCCCTCGCTGTGTGCGTGTCCCTCCCTCGCTCTGTGCGTGTGTCCCTCCCTCGCTGTGTGCGTGTGTCCCTCCCTCGCTGTGTGTGTGTGTCCCTCCCGCGCTGTGTCTGCGTGTCCCTCCGTCGCTGTGTGTGCGTGTCCCTCCCTCGCTGTGTGTGCGTGTCCCTCCCTCGCTGTGTGTGTGTGTGTGCGTGTATCCCTCCCTCGCTGTGTGTGTGTGTTCCTCCCTCGCTGTGTGTGTGTGTGTCCCACCCTCGCTGTATGTGTGTCCCGTCCTCGCTGTGCGTGTGTGTCCCTCCCTCGCTGTGTGTGTGTGTGTCCCTCCGTCGCTGAGTTTGTGTGTGTCGCTCCCTCGCTGTGTGTGTGTGCTGTCCCTCCCTGGCTATGTGTGTTTGTTCCTCCCTTGCTGTGTGTGTGTGTGTGTGTGTGTGTGTGTGTGTGTCCCTCCCTCGCTGTGTGTGTCCCTCCCTCGCTGTGTGTGTGTGTGTGTGTGTGTGTGTCCCTTCCTCGCTGTGTGTGTGTGCGTGTCCCTCCCTTGCTGTGTGTGCGTGTCCCCCCTTCTGTGTATGCGTGCGAATCCCTGCCGCGCTGTGTGAGTGTGTGTCCCTCTCTCGCTGTGTTTGTGTCCCTCCCTCGCTGTGTGTGTGTCCCTCCCTCGCAGTGTGTGTGTACCTCCCTCGCAGTGTGTGTGTGTGTCCCTCCCTCGGTGTATGTGTGTGTGTGTGTGTGTGTGTGTGTGTCCCACACTCGCTGTGTGTGTTTGTGTCCCTCACTCGCTGTGTGTGTGTGTGTCCCTCCCTGGCTGTGTGTGTGTGTGTGTGCGTGTCCCTCCCTCGCTGTGTGTGTGTGCGTCTCCCTCCCTCCCTGGCCATGTGTGTGTGTGTGTGTGTTTCGCCCTCGCTGTTAGAGTGTGTGTCTCTCACTCAGTGTGTGTGTGTGTGTGTTTGTCCCTCCATCGCTGTGTGTGTGCGTGTCCCTCCCTCCCTCACTGTGTGTGCATGTCCCTCCCTCGCTGTGTGTGTGTGTCCTTCCCTCGTTGAGTTTGTGTGTGTCCCTCCCTCACTGTATGTGCATGTCTTTCACTCTTGCAGTGTGTGTCCCTCTCTCACTGTGTGTGCCTGTCCCTCCCTCACTCTGTGTGAATGTGTCCTTCCCTCGCTGTGTGTGTGTGTCCCTCCCTCGCTGTGTGTGAGCATGTCCCTCCCTCGCTGTGTGTGCGCGTGACCCCACTCGCTGTGTGTGCGTGTGGCCCTCCCTCGCTGTGTGTGCATGTGTCCCCCCTCATTGGGTGTGCGCATGTCCCTCTCTTGCTCCGTATATGAGTTTGTGTTTGTGTGTGTCCCTCCCTCACTGTGTGTGCATGTCCCTTCCTGGCTGTGTTTTCGTGTCCCTCTCTCGCTGTGTGTCTATAATATTGTGCTTGCGCGTGTCCCTCCCTCGCTGTGTGTGCGTGTCTCCCTCTTGCTGTGAGTATGTGGGTCCCTGTCGTAGTGTATGTGAGTGTCCTTCCCTCGCTCTTTGTGTGTGTGAGTATGTGTGTCCCTCCCTCGCTGTGTGTCTGCGTGTATCCCCTTAACTGTGTTTATGTGTGTGTGTCCCTCCCTTGCTGTGTGTGTGTGTGTCCCTCCCTTGCTTTTTGTGTATATCCCCTTCACTGTGTGTGCTCATCTCCCCTTGCTGTGTGAGTGCAACCCCCTTGCTGTGTTTGCGTGTCCCTCCCTTGCTGTGTGTGAGCGTGTCCCTCCCTTGCTCTGTGTGAGCGTGTCCCTCCCTTGCTGTGTGTGAGCGTGTCCCTCCCTCGCTGTGTGTGAATGTGTCCTTCCCTCGCTTTGTGTGTGTGTGTGTGTGTGCTTTTCCCTCCCTCGCTGTGTGCGTGTCCCTCCCTCGCGGTGTATGTGTGTTCCTCCCTCGCTGTGTGTGTGTGTGTTCCTCCCTCGCTGTGTGTGTGTGTTCCTCCCTCGCTGTGTGTGTGTGTGTCCTACCCTCGCTGTGTGTGTTTCCCGCCCTCGCTGTGTGTGTATGTCCCTCCCTCTCTGAGTGTGTGTGTCCCTCCCTCGCTGAGTTTATGTGTCCCTCCCTCGCTGAGTTTGTGTGTGTTGCTCCCTCGCTGTGTGTGTGTGCGTGTCCCTCCCTCGCTGTGTGTGTGTGTGCGTGTCCCTCCCTCGCTGTGTGTGTGTGCGTGTCCCTCCCTCGCTGTGTGTGCGTGTGTGTGTGTGCGTGTCCCTCCCTCGCTGTGTGCGTGTCCCTCCCTCGCTCTGTGCGTGTGTCCCTCCCTCGCTGTGTGCGTGTGTCCCTCCCTCGCTGTGTGTGTGTGTCCCTCCCGCGCTGTGTCTGCGTGTCCCTCCGTCGCTGTGTGTGCGTGTCCCTCCCTCGCTGTGTGTGCGTGTCCCTCCCTCGCTGTGTGTGTGTGTGTGCGTGTATCCCTCCCTCGCTGTGTGTGTGTGTTCCTCCCTCGCTGTGTGTGTGTGTGTCCCACCCTCGCTGTATGTGTGTCCCGTCCTCGCTGTGCGTGTGTGTCCCTCCCTCGCTGTGTGTGTGTGTGTCCCTCCGTCGCTGAGTTTGTGTGTGTCGCTCCCTCGCTGTGTGTGTGTGCTGTCCCTCCCTGGCTATGTGTGTTTGTTCCTCCCTTGCTGTGTGTGTGTGTGTGTGTGTGTGTGTGTGTGTGTGTGTCCCTCCCTCGCTGTGTGTGTCCCTCCCTCGCTGTGTGTGTGTGTGTGTGTGTGTGTGTCCCTTCCTCGCTGTGTGTGTGTGCGTGTCCCTCCCTTGCTGTGTGTGCGTGTCCCCCCTTCTGTGTATGCGTGCGAATCCCTGCCGCGCTGTGTGAGTGTGTGTCCCTCTCTCGCTGTGTTTGTGTCCCTCCCTCGCTGTGTGTGTGTCCCTCCCTCGCAGTGTGTGTGTACCTCCCTCGCAGTGTGTGTGTGTGTCCCTCCCTCGGTGTATGTGTGTGTGTGTGTGTGTGTGTGTGTGTCCCACACTCGCTGTGTGTGTATGTGTCCCTCACTCGCTGTGTGTGTGTGTGTCCCTCCCTGGCTGTGTGTGTGTGTGTGTGCGTGTCCCTCCCTCGCTGTGTGTGTGTGCGTCTCCCTCCCTCCCTGGCCATGTGTGTGTGTGTGTGTGTTTCGCCCTCGCTGTTAGAGTGTGTGTCTCTCACTCAGTGTGTGTGTGTGTGTGTTTGTCCCTCCATCGCTGTGTGTGTGCGTGTCCCTCCCTCCCTCACTGTGTGTGCATGTCCCTCCCTCGCTGTGTGTGTGTGTCCTTCCCTCGTTGAGTTTGTGTGTGTCCCTCCCTCACTGTATGTGCATGTCTTTCACTCTTGCAGTGTGTGTCCCTCTCTCACTGTGTGTGCCTGTCCCTCCCTCACTCTGTGTGAATGTGTCCTTCCCTCGCTGTGTGTGTGTGTCCCTCCCTCGCTGTGTGTGAGCATGTCCCTCCCTCGCTGTGTGTGCGCGTGACCCCACTCGCAGTGTGTGCGTGTGGCCCTCCCTCGCTGTGTGTGCATGTGTCCCCCCTCATTGGGTGTGCGCATGTCCCTCTCTTGCTCCGTATATGAGTTTGTGTTTGTGTGTGTCCCTCCCTCACTGTGTGTGCATGTCCCTTCCTGGCTGTGTTTTCGTGTCCCTCTCTCGCTGTGTGTCTATAATATTGTGCTTGCGCGTGTCCCTCCCTCGCTGTGTGTGCGTGTCTCCCTCTTGCTGTGAGTATGTGGGTCCCTGTCGTAGTGTATGTGAGTGTCCTTCCCTCGCTCTTTGTGTGTGTGAGTATGTGTGTCCCTCCCTCGCTGTGTGTCTGCGTGTATCCCCTTAACTGTGTTTATGTGTGTGTGTCCCTCCCTTGCTGTGTGTGTGTGTGTCCCTCCCTTGCTTTTTGTGTATATCCCCTTCACTGTGTGTGCTCATCTCCCCTTGCTGTGTGAGTGCAACCCCCTTGCTGTGTTTGCGTGTCCCTCCCTTGCTGTGTGTGAGCGTGTCCCTCCCTTGCTCTGTGTGAGCGTGTCCCTCCCTTGCTGTGTGTGAGCGTGTCCCTCCCTCGCTGTGTGTGAATGTGTCCTTCCCTCGCTTTGTGTGTGTGTGTGTGTGCTTTTCCCTCCCTCGCTGTGTGCGTGTCCCTCCCTCGCGGTGTATGTGTGTTCCTCCCTCGCTGTGTGTGTGTGTGTTCCTCCCTCGCTGTGTGTGTGTGTTCCTCCCTCGCTGTGTGTGTGTGTGTCCCACCCTCGCTGTGTGTGTTTCCCGCCCTCGCTGTGTGTGTATGTCCCTCCCTCTCTGAGTGTGTGTGTCCCTCCCTCGCTGAGTTTATGTGTCCCTCCCTCGCTGAGTTTGTGTGTGTTGCTCCCTCGCTGTGTGTGTGTGCGTGTCCCTCCCTCGCTGTGTGTGTGTGTGCGTGTCCCTCCCTCGCTGTGTGTGTGTGCGTGTCCCTCCCTCGCTGTGTGTGCGTGTGTGTGTGTGCGTGTCCCTCCCTCGCTGTGTGCGTGTCCCTCCCTCGCTCTGTGCGTGTGTCCCTCCCTCGCTGTGTGCGTGTGTCCCTCCCTCGCTGTGTGTGTGTGTCCCTCCCGCGCTGTGTCTGCGTGTCCCTCCGTCGCTGTGTGTGCGTGTCCCTCCCTCGCTGTGTGTGCGTGTCCCTCCCTCGCTGTGTGTGTGTGTGTGTGCGTGTATCCCTCCCTCGCTGTGTGTGTGTGTGTTCCTCCCTCGCTGTGTGTGTGTGTGTCCCACCCTCGCTGTATGTGTGTCCCGTCCTCGCTGTGCGTGTGTGTCCCTCCCTCGCTGTGTGTGTGTGTGTCCCTCCGTCGCTGAGTTTGTGTGTGTCGCTCCCTCGCTGTGTGTGTGTGCTGTCCCTCCCTGGCTATGTGTGTTTGTTCCTCCCTTGCTGTGTGTGTGTGTGTGTGTGTGTGTGTGTGTGTGTGTGTGTGTGTCCCTCCCTCGCTGTGTGTGTCCCTCCCTCGCTGTGTGTGTGTGTGCGTGTGTGTGTGTCCCTTCCTCGCTGTGTGTGTGTGCGTGTCCCTCCCTTGCTGTGTGTGCGTGTCCCCCCTTCTGTGTATGCGTGCGAATCCCTGCCGCGCTGTGTGAGTGTGTGTCCCTCTCTCGCTGTGTTTGTGTCCCTCCCTCGCTGTGTGTGTGTCCCTCCCTCGCAGTGTGTGTGTACCTCCCTCGCAGTGTGTGTGTGTGTCCCTCCCTCGGTGTATGTGTGTGTGTGTGTGTGTGTGTGTGTGTGTCCCACACTCGCTGTGTGTGTATGTGTCCCTCACTCGCTGTGTGTGTGTGTGTCCCTCCCTGGCTGTGTGTGTGTGTGTGTGCGTGTCCCTCCCTCGCTGTGTGTGTGTGCGTCTCCCTCCCTCCCTGGCCATGTGTGTGTGTGTGTGTGTTTCGCCCTCGCTGTTAGAGTGTGTGTCTCTCACTCAGTGTGTGTGTGTGTGTGTTTGTCCCTCCATCGCTGTGTGTGTGCGTGTCCCTCCCTCCCTCACTGTGTGTGCATGTCCCTCCCTCGCTGTGTGTGTGTGTCCTTCCCTCGTTGAGTTTGTGTGTGTCCCTCCCTCACTGTATGTGCATGTCTTTCACTCTTGCAGTGTGTGTCCCTCTCTCACTGTGTGTGCCTGTCCCTCCCTCACTCTGTGTGAATGTGTCCTTCCCTCGCTGTGTGTGTGTGTCCCTCCCTCGCTGTGTGTGAGCATGTCCCTCCCTCGCTGTGTGTGCGCGTGACCCCACTCGCAGTGTGTGCGTGTGGCCCTCCCTCGCTGTGTGTGCATGTGTCCCCCCTCATTGGGTGTGCGCATGTCCCTCTCTTGCTCCGTATATGAGTTTGTGTTTGTGTGTGTCCCTCCCTCACTGTGTGTGCATGTCCCTTCCTGGCTGTGTTTTCGTGTCCCTCTCTCGCTGTGTGTCTATAATATTGTGCTTGCGCGTGTCCCTCCCTCGCTGTGTGTGCGTGTCTCCCTCTTGCTGTGAGTATGTGGGTCCCTGTCGTAGTGTATGTGAGTGTCCTTCCCTCGCTCTTTGTGTGTGTGAGTATGTGTGTCCCTCCCTCGCTGTGTGTCTGCGTGTATCCCCTTAACTGTGTTTATGTGTGTGTGTCCCTCACTTGCTGTGTGTGTGTGTGTCCCTCCCTTGCTTTTTGTGTATATCCCCTTCACTGTGTGTGCTCATCTCCCCTTGCTGTGTGAGTGCAACCCCCTTGCTGTGTTTGCGTGTCCCTCCCTTGCTGTGTGTGAGCGTGTCCCTCCCTTGCTCTGTGTGAGCGTGTCCCTCCCTTGCTGTGTGTGAGCGTGTCCCTCCCTCGCTGTGTGTGAATGTGTCCTTCCCTCGCTTTGTGTGTGTGTGTGTGTGTGTCCCTCCTTCGCTTTATGTGTGTGTGTGGTGCTCCTTCGCTTTGTGTGTGTGTGTCCCTCCTTCGCTTTGTGTGTGTGTGTGTGTGTGTGCGCGCACGCGAATCCCTCCCTCGTGCTTGTGCGTGTCCCTCCCTTGCTGTGTGTGTGCGTGTCCCTCCCTTGCTGTGTGTGTGTGCGTGTCGCTCCCTCGCTGTGTGTGTGTGTCCTTCCCTCGCTGTGTGTGTGTGTGTCCCTCGCTGTGTGTGTGCGTGTCCTTCCCTCGCTGTGTGTGAGCGTGTCCCTCCCTCGCTGTGTGTGAGTGTACCTCCCTCGCTGTGTGTGAGTGTCCCTCCCTCGCTGTGTGTGTGTCCATCCCTCGCTGTATGTGCGTGTGCTCCTCCCTCGCTGTGTATGTGTGTTCCTCCCTCACTGTGTGTGTGTGTGTCCCCGCGCTGTGTGTGCGTCTGTACCCTCTCGCTTTCTGAGCACATGTCCCACCCTCGCTGTGTCTGCGTGTTTCAACCTCGCTGTACGTGTGTCCCTCCGTCGCTGTGTGTGAGCATGTCCCTCCCTCGCTGTGTGTGTGTGTGGCCCCACTCGCTTTGTGTGCGCGTGGCCCTTCCTCGTTGTGTGTGCATGTGTCCCCCCTCATTGGGTGTGCGCATGTCCCTCTCTTGCTTTGTATGTGTGTTTGTGCTTGCACGTGTCCCTCCCTCGCGGTGTGTGCGAGTCTCCCTCTTGCTGTGTGAGTATGTGTGTCCCTGTTGTAGTGTATGTGAGTGTCCTTCCCTTGCTGTGAGTATGTGTGTCCCTCCCTTGCTATGTGTCTGCGTTTATCCCCTTAACTGTGTTTATGTATTCGTGTCCCTCCCTTGCTTTGTGTCCGCGTGTATCCCCTTAACTGTGTTTATGTGTGTGACACTCCCTCGCTTTGTGTGTGTGTGTGTCCCTCCCACGCTTTGTGTGTGCCTGTGTGTGTGTGTGTGTGTCCCTCCCTTGCTTTTTGTGTATATCCCCCTCATTGTGTGTGCTCATCTCCCCTTGCTGTGTGAGTGCATGACCCCCTTGCTGTGAGTGAGTGTGTCCCTCCCTCGCTATGTGTCTGCGTGTATCCCCTTAACTGTGTTTATGTGTGTGACACTCCCTCGCTTTGTGTGTGTGTGTGTCCCTCCCACGCTTTGTGTGTGCCTGTGTGTGTGTGTGTGTGTCCCTCCCTTGCTTTTTGTGTATATCCCCCTCATTGTGTGTGCTCATCTCCCCTTGCTGAGTGAGTGCATGACCCCCTTGCTGTGAGTGAGTGTGTCCCTCCCTTGCTGTGTGTGAGCGTGTCCCTCCCTTGCTGTGAGTGAGCGTGTCCCTCCCTCGATGTGTGTGTGTGTGTGTCCCTACCTCGCTCTGTGTGTGTGTGTGTGTGTGTATGTGTGTGTGTGTGTGTGTGTGTGTGTGTGTATGTATGTGTGTGTGTCCCTCCTTCGCTCTGTGTTTGTGTGTGTGTGTGTCCCTCCTTCGCTTTATGTGTGTGTGTGTGCGCGCGTGTGTGGTCCCACCCTCGCCGTCTGTATGTGTGTTTGTCCCTCCCTCACTGTGTATGTGTGTATATCCCCCTCATTGTGTGTGCTCATCTCCCCTTGCTGTGTGAGTGCATGACCCCCTTGCTGTGAGTGAGTGTGTCCCTCCCTTGCTGTGTGTGAGCGTGTCCCTCCCTTGCTATGAGTGAGCGTGTCCCTCCCTCGATGTGTGTGTGTGTGTGTCCCTCCCTCGCTCTGTGTGTGTGTGTGTGTGTGTGTATGTGTGTGTGTGTGAGACACGCAGGAGACACGCAGACATACGCACACACAAACACACAGTAAGGGAGGGACATGCACACACAGAGCAAGGGGTGTGTGTGTGGCCCTCTTGCTGAGAGTGTGTGTGCCCCTCTTGCAGTGTATGAGGGCATCCTCCCCTCGCTCTGTATATGTGTGTATGCGTATCACTCACTCACTGTGTGTCTGTGTGTCCCTCCCTCGCTGTGTGTGCATGTGTCCCCCCTCATTGGGTGTGCGCATGTCCCTCTCTTGCTCCGTATATGAGTTTGTGTTTGTGTGTGTCCCTCCCTCACTGTGTGTGCATGTCCCTTCCTGGCTGTGTTTTCGTGTCCCTCTCTCGCTGTGTGTCTATAATATTGTGCTTGCGCGTGTCCCTCCCTCGCTGTGTGTGCGTGTCTCCCTCTTGCTGTGAGTATGTGGGTCCCTGTCGTAGTGTATGTGAGTGTCCTTCCCTCGCTCTTTGTGTGTGTGAGTATGTGTGTCCCTCCCTCGCTGTGTGTCTGCGTGTATCCCCTTAACTGTGTTTATGTGTGTGTGTCCCTCCCTTGCTGTGTGTGTGTGTGTCCCTCCCTTGCTTTTTGTGTATATCCCCTTCACTGTGTGTGCTCATCTCCCCTTGCTGTGTGAGTGCAACCCCCTTGCTGTGTTTGCGTGTCCCTCCCTTGCTGTGTGTGAGCGTGTCCCTCCCTTGCTCTGTGTGAGCGTGTCCCTCCCTTGCTGTGTGTGAGCGTGTCCCTCCCTCGCTGTGTGTGAATGTGTCCTTCCCTCGCTTTGTGTGTGTGTTTGTGTGTCCCTCCTTCGCTTTATGTGTGTGTGTCCCTCCTTCGCTTTGTGTGTGTGTGTCCCTCCTTCGCTTTGTGTGTGTGTGTGTGTGTGTGTGCGCGCACGCGAATCCCTCCCTCGTGCTTGTGCGTGTCCCTCCCTTGCTGTGTGTGTGCGTGTCCCTCCCTTGCTGTGTGTGTGTGCGTGTCGCTCCCTCGCTGTGTGTGTCCCTCCCTCGCTGTGTGTGTGTGTCCTTCCCACGCTGTGTGTGTGTGCGTGTCCCTCCCTCGCTGTGTGTGTGTGTCCTTCCCTCGCTGTGTGTGTGTGTGTCCCTCGCTGTGTGTGTGCGTGTCCTTCCCTCGCTGTGTGTGAGCGTGTCCCTCCCTCGCTGTGTGTGAGTGTACCTCCCTCGCTGTGTGTGAGTGTCCCTCCCTCGCTGTGTGTGTGTCCCTCCCTCGCTGTATGTGCGTGTGCTCCTCCCTCGCTGTGTATGTGTGTTCCTCCCTCACTGTGTGTGTGTGTGTCCCCGCGCTGTGTGTGCGTCTGTACCCTCTCGCTTTCTGAGCACATGTCCCACCCTCGCTGTGTCTGCGTGTTTCAACCTCGCTGTGCGTGTGTCCCTCCGTCGCTGTGTGTGAGCATGTCCCTCCCTCGCTGTGTGTGTGTGTGGCCCCACTCGCTTTGTGTGCGCGTGGCCCTTCCTCGTTGTGTGTGCATGTGTCCCCCCTCATTGGGTGTGCGCATGTCCCTCTCTTGCTTTGTATGTGTGTTTGTGCTTGCACGTGTCCCTCCCTCGCGGTGTGTGCGTGTCTCCCTCTTGCTGTGTGAGTATGTGTGTCCCTGTTGTAGTGTATGTGAGTGTCCTTCCCTTGCTGTGAGTATGTGTGTCCCTCCCTTGCTATGTGTCTGCGTTTATCCCCTTAACTGTGTTTATGTATTCGTGTCCCTCCCTTGCTTTGTGTCCGCGTGTATCCCCTTAACTGTGTTTATGTGTGTGACACTCCCTCGCTTTGTGTGTGTGTGTGTCCCTCCCACGCTTTGTGTGTGCCTGTGTGTGTGTGTGTGTGTCCCTCCCTTGCTTTTTGTGTATATCCCCCTCATTGTGTGTGCTCATCTCCCCTTGCTGTGTGAGTGCATGACACCCTTGCTGTGAGTGAGTGTGTCCCTCCCTCGCTATGTGTCTGCGTGTATCCCCTTAACTGTGTTTATGTGTGTGACACTCCCTCGCTTTGTGTGTGTGTGTGTCCCTCCCACGCTTTGTGTGTGCCTGTGTGTGTGTGTGTGTGTCCCTCCCTTGCTTTTTGTGTATATCCCCCTCATTGTGTGTGCTCATCTCCCCTTGCTGTGTGAGTGCATGACCCCCTTGCTGTGAGTGAGTGTGTCCCTCCCTTGCTGTGTGTGAGCGTGTCCCTCCCTTGCTGTGAGTGAGCGTGTCCCTCCCTCGATGTGTGTGTGTGTGTGTCCCTACCTCGCTCTGTGTGTGTGTGTGTGTGTATGTGTGTGTGTGTGTGTGTGTGTGTGTGTGTGTATGTATGTGTGTGTGTCCCTCCTTCGCTCTGTGTTTGTGTGTGTGTGTGTCCCTCCTTCGCTTTATGTGTGTGTGTGTGCGCGCGTGTGTGGTCCCACCCTCGCCGTCTGTATGTGTGTTTGTCCCTCCCTCACTGTGTATGTGTGTATATCCCCCTCATTGTGTGTGCTCATCTCCCCTTGCTGTGTGAGTGCATGACCCCCTTGCTGTGAGTGAGTGTGTCCCTCCCTTGCTGTGTGTGAGCGTGTCCCTCCCTTGCTGTGAGTGAGCGTGTCCCTCCCTCGATGTGTGTGTGTGTGTGTCCCTCCCTCGCTCTGTGTGTGTGTGTGTGTGTATGTGTGTGTGTATGAGACACGCAGGAGACACGCAGACATACGCACACACAAACACACAGTAAGGGAGGGACATGCACACACAGAGCAAGGGTGTGTGTGTGGCCCTCTTGCTGAGAGTGTGTGTGCCCCTCTTGCAGTGTATGAGGGCATCCTCCCCTCGCTCTGTATATGTGTGTATGCGTATCACTCACTCACTGTGTGTCTGTGTGTCCCTCCCTCGCTGTGTGAGTATGTGTGTGTGCATGTCCCTCTCTCACTGTGTGCGCGTCGCACTTGCTGTGTGTGTCCCTCATGCTGTGTGTGTGTATGTGTGTGTGTCCCTCCCTCACTATGTGTGCGAGTCCTTCCCTCGTGTTTGTGCGCGTGTCCCTCCCTTGCTGTGTGTGTGCACGTGTCCCTCCCTCGCTGTGAGTGTGCGTGTCCCACCCTCGCTGTAAGTGTACGTGTCCCTCCCTCGCTGTGAGTGTGCGTGACCCTCCCTCGCTGTGAGTGTGCATGTCCCTCCCTTGCTGTGAGTGTGCGTGTCCCTCCCTCGCTGTGTGTGCATATCTTTCATGCAGTGTGTGTCCCTCCCTCACTGTCTGTGCGTGTCCCTCCCTCACTGTGTGTGAATGTGTCCTTCCTCCGCTGTGTGTGTGTGTCCCTCCCTCGATATGTGTGAGCATGTCCCTCCCTCGCTGTGTGTGCGCGTGGCCCCACTCGCTGTGTGTGCGTGTGGCCCTCCCTCGCTGTGTGTGCATGTGTCCCCCCTCATTGGGCGTGCGCATGTCCCTCTCTTGCTCCGTATGTGTGTTTGTGTTTGTGTGTGTTTGTCCCTCACTGTGTGTGCATGCCCCTTCCTGGCTGTGTGTTCGTGTCCCTCTCTCGCTGTGTGTCTATAATATTGTGCTTGCGCGTGTCCCCCTCTTGCTGTGAGTATGTGGGTCCCTGTTGTAGTGTATGTGAGTGTCCTTCCCTCGCTCTTTGTGTGTGTGATTATGTGTGTCCCTCCCTCGCTGTGTGTCTGCGTGTATCCCCTTAACTGTGTTTATGTGTGTGTCCCTCCCTCGCTGTGTGTGTGTGTGTGTCCCTCCCTTGCCTTTTGTGTATATCCCCTTCACTGTGTGTGCTCATCTCCCCTTGCTGTGTGAGTGCATGACCCGCTTGCTGTGTTTGCGTGTCCCTCCCTTGCTGTGTGTGAGCGAGTCCCTCCCTTGCTGTGTGTGAGCGTGTCCCTCCCTCGCTGTGTGTGAATGTGTCCTTCCCTCGCTTTGTGTGTGTGTGTGTATCCCTCCTTCGCTTTATGTGTGTGTGTGTGTCCCTCCTTCGCTTTATGTGTGTGTGCGTGTGTGTGTGTGTGTGTATGTGTGTGTCCCTCCTTCGCTTTGTGTGTGTGTCCCTCCTTCGCTTTGTGTGTGTGTGTGTGTGCGAATCCATCCCTAGTGCTCGTGCCTGTCCGTCCCTTGCTGTGTGTGTGTGCGTGTCCCTCCCTCGCTGTGTTTGTCCCTCCCTCGCTGTGTGTGTGTGCGTGTTCCTCCCTCGCTCTGTGTGTGTGTGTCCTTCCCTCGCAGTGTGTGTGTGTGTCTCCCTCGCTGTGAGTGTGCGTGTCCTTCCCTCGCTGTGTGTGAGTGTGTCCCTCCCTCGCTATGTGTGCGTGAACCTCCCTCGCTGTGTGTGAGTGTACCTCCCTCTCTGTGAGTGTGTGTCCCTCCCTCGCTCTGTGTGTGTGTCCTTACCTCACTGTGTGTGTGTGTCCCTCCCTCACTGTGTGTGTGTCCCTCCATCGCTCTGTGTGAGCATGTCCCTCCCTCGCTGTGTGTGTGCGTGGCCTCACTCGCTTTGTGTGCGCGTGGCCCTTCCTCGCTGTGTCTGCATGTGTCCCCCCTCATTGGGTGCGCACATGTCCCTCTCTTGCTCTGTATGTGTGTTTGTGCTTGAGCGTGTCCCTCCCTCGCTGTTTGTGCGTGTCTCCCTCTTGCTGTGTCCCTGTTGTAGTGTATGTGTGTGTCCTTCACTTGCTGTGTGTATGTGAGTAGGTATGTCCCTCCCTCGCTGTGTGTTTGCGTGTATCCCCTTAACTGTGTTTATGTGTGCGTGTCCCTCCCTCGCTGTGTATATCCCCCTCACTGTGTGTCCTCATCTCCCCTTGCTGTGTGAGTGCATGACCCCCTTGCTCTGTGTGAGCGTGTCCCTCCCTCGCTGTGTGCGCGTGTCCCTCCCTCGCTGTGTGTGTGTGTGCGCGTGTCCCTCCCTCGCTGTGTGTGTGCGTGTCCCTCCCTCGCTGTGTGTGCGAGTCCCTCCCTCGCTGTGTGTGCGTGTCCCTCCCTCAGTGTGTGTGTGTCCCTCCCTCGCTGTGTTTGTGTGTGTCCCTCCCTCGCTGTGTTTGCGTGGGTCCCTCCCTCGCTTTGTGCGTGAGGGTCCCACCCTCGCTTTGTGCGTGTGGTTCCCTCCCTTGCTGTGCGTGCGTGTCCCTCCCTTGCTGTGCGTGCGTGTCCCTCCCTTCCTGTGCGTGTGTGTCCCTCCCTTGCTGCATGTTTGTGTCCCTCCCTTGCTGTGTGTGTGTGTCCCTCCCTTGCTGTGTGTGTGTGTGTGTTTCCCTCCCTCGCGGTGTGTGTGTGTCCCTCCCTCGCTGTGTGTGTGTGTTCCTCCCTCGCTGTGTGTGTGTGTGTCCCTCCCTCGCTGTGTGTGTATGTGTGTGT
Source organism: Chiloscyllium plagiosum (assembly GCF_037043375.1). Classification (NCBI taxonomy): domain Eukaryota; kingdom Metazoa; phylum Chordata; class Chondrichthyes; order Orectolobiformes; family Hemiscylliidae; genus Chiloscyllium; species Chiloscyllium plagiosum. The sequence goes on from NW_028270175.1 coordinate 54,911,165, forward strand.
GTTCCTCCCTCGCTGTGTGTTTGTGTGTCCCTCCCTCGCTGTGTGTGTGTGTGTCCCTCCATCGCTGTGTGTGTGTGTGTGTGTGTCCCTCCCTCGATGTGTGTGTGTGTCCCTCCCTCGCTGTGTGTGTGTTCCTACCTCCCTGTATGTGCGCGTGTCCCTCCCTCGCTGTGTGTGTGTGAGTGTCCCTCCCTCGCTGTGTGTGTGGGTGTCCCTCCCTCGCTGTGTGTGCGTGTGTGTCCCTTCCTTGCTGTGTGTGCGTGTCCCTGCCTTGCTGTGTGTGCGTGTCCCCCCTTCGAGGTGTGTGTTCCTCCCTCGCTGTGTGTGTGTGCGTGCGTGTCCCTCCCTTCCTGTGCGTGTGTGTCCCTCCCTTGCTGCATGTTTGTGTCCCTCCCTTGCTGTGTGTGTGTGTCCCTCCCTTGCTGTGTGTGTGTGTGTGTTTCCCTCCCTCGCGGTGTGTGTGTGTCCCTCCCTCGCTGTGTGTGTGTGTTCCTCCCTCGCTGTGTGTGTGTGTGTCCCTCCCTCGCTGTGTGTGTATGTGTGTGTGTTCCTCCCTCGCTGTGTGTTTGTGTGTCCCTCCCTCGCTGTGTGTGTGTGTGTCCCTCCATCGCTGTGTGTGTGTGTGTGTGTGTCCCTCCCTCGATGTGTGTGTGTGTCCCTCCCTCGCTGTGTGTGTGTTCCTACCTCCCTGTATGTGCGCGTGTCCCTCCCTCGCTGTGTGTGTGTGAGTGTCCCTCCCTCGCTGTGTGTGTGGGTGTCCCTCCCTCGCTGTGTGTGCGTGTGTGTCCCTTCCTTGCTGTGTGTGCGTGTCCCTGCCTTGCTGTGTGTGCGTGTCCCCCCTTCGAGGTGTGTGTTCCTCCCTCGCTGTGTGTGTGTGTGTGCGTGTCCCTCCCTCCCTGGCTATGCGTGTGTGAGTATGTCCCTCGCTGGCTATGTGTGTGTGTGTGTGTGTGTGTGTGTCTCTCCCTCGCTGGGAGTGTGTGTGTCTCTCACTCGGTGTGTGTGTGTGTCCCTCCCTCGCTGTGTGTGTGTGTGTTTCCCTCCCTCCCTCATTGTGTGTGAGTGTCCCTGCCTCGCTATGTGTGTGTGTGTGCGCGTGTCCCTCCCTCGCTATGTGTGTGTGTGTGCGTGTCCCTCTCTCGCTGTGTGTGTCCCTCCATCGCTGTGTGTGTGTGTGTGTGTGTGTGTGTCCCTCCCTCGCTGTGTGTGTGTTTCCCTCCCTCGCTGTGTGTGTGTTCCTCCCTCCCTGTATGTGCGCATGTCCCTCCCTCGCTGTGTGTGTGTGCGTGTCCCTCCCTCGCTGTGTGTGTGGGTGTCCCTCCCTCGCTGTGTGTGCGTGTGTGTGCCTCCCTTGCTGTGTGTGCGTGTCCCTGCCTTGCTGTGTGTGCGTGTCCCCCCTTCGAGGTGTGTGTTCCTCCCTCGCAGTGTGTGTGTGTGTGTGTGTGTGTGTCCCTCCCTCGCTGTGTGTGTGCGTGTGTGTGTCCCTCCTTCGCTGTGTGTGTGGGTGTGTGTGTGTGTCCCTCACTCGCTGTGTGTGTGTGTCCCTCCCTCGCTGTGTGTGTGTGTGCGTTCCCTCCCTCGCTGTGTGTGTGTGCGTGTCCCTCCCTCCCTGGCTATGCGTGTGTGAGTATGTCCCTCCCTGGCTATGTGCGTGTGTGTGTGTGTCTCTCCCTCGCTGTGTGTGTGTGTGTGCCCTCTTGCTGAGAGTGTGTGTGCCCCTCTTGCAGTGTATGAGGACATCCTCCCCTCGCTCTGTATATGTGTGTATGCGTATCACTCACTCACTGTGTGTCTGTGTGTCCCTCCCTCGCTGTGTGAGTATGTGTGTGTGCATGTCCCTCCCTCACAATGTGTGCGAGTCACTCCCTCGTGTTTGTGTGTGTCCCTCCCTTGCTGTGTGTGTGCACGTGTCCCTCCCTCGCTGTGAGTGTGCGTGTCCCTCCCTCGCTGTGAGTGTGCGTGTCCCTCCCTCGCTGTGAGTGTGCGTGTCCCTCCCACGCTGTGAGTGTGCGTGTCCCTCCCTCGCTGTGAGTATGCGTGTCCCTCCCTCGCTGTGTGTGTGTGTATGTGTGTGTCCTTCCCTCGTTGAGTTTGTGTGTGTCCCTCCCTCACTGTATGTGCATGTCTTTCACTCTTGCAGTGTGTGTCCCTCTCTCACTGTGTGTGCGTATCCCTCCCTCACTCTGTGTGAATGTGTCCTTCCCTCGCTGTGTGTGTGTGTCCCTCCCTCGCTGTGTGTGAGCATGTCCCTCCCTCGCTGTGTGTGCGCGTGACCCCACTCGCTGTGTGTGCGTGTGGCCCTCCCTCGCTGTGTGTGCATGTGTCCCCCCTCATTGGGTGTGCGCATGTCCCTCTTTTGCTCCGAAGATGAGTTTGTGTTTGTGTGTGTCCCTCACTCACTGTGTGTGCATGTCCCTTCCTGGCTGTGTTTTCGTGTCCCTCTCTCGCTGTGTGTCTATAATATTGTGCTTGCGCGTGTCCCTCCCTCGCTGTGTGTGCGTGTCTCCCTCTTGCTGTGAGTATGTGGGTCCCTGTCGTAGTGTATGTGAGTGTCCTTCCCTCGCTCTTTGTGTGTGTGAGTATGTGTGTCCCTCCCTCGCTGTGTGTCTGCGTGTATCCCCTTAACTGTGTTTATGTGTGTGTGTCCCTCCCTTGCTTTTTGTGTATATCCCCTTCACTGTGTGTGCTCATCTCCCCTTGTTGTGTGAGTGCAACCCCCTTGATGTGTTTGCGTGTCCCTCCCTTGCTGTGTGTGAGCGTGTCCCTCCCTTGCTCTGTGTGAGCGTGTCCCTCCCTTGCTCTGTGTGAGCGTGTCCCTCCCTTGCTGTGTGTGAGCGTGTCCCTCCCTCGCTGTGTGTGAATGTGTCCTTCCCTCGCTTTGTGTGTGTGTGTGTGTCCCTCCTTCGCTTTATGTGTGTGTGTGTGTGTCCCTCCTTCGCTTTATATGTGTGTGTGTCCCTCCTTCGCTTTGTGTGTGTGTGTCCCTCCTTCGCTTTGTGTGTGTGTGTGTGTGTGCGCGCACGCGAATCCCTCCCTCGTGCTTGTGCGTGTCCCTCCCTTGCTGTGTGTGTGCGTGTCCCTCCCTTGCTGTGTGTGTGCGTGTCCCTCCCTTGCTGTGTGTGTGTGCGTGTCGCTCCCTCGCTGTGTGTGTCCCTCCCTCGCTGTGTGTGTGTGTGTGTCCTTCCCACGCTGTGTGTGTGTGCGTGTCCCTCCCTCGCTGTGTGTGTGTGTGTCCTTCCCTCGCTGTGTGTGTGTGTGTCCCTCGCTGTGTGTGTGCGTGTCCTTCCCTCGCTGTGTGTGAGCGTGTCCCTCCCTCGCTGTGTGTGAGTGTACCTCCCTCGCTGTGTGTGAGTGTCACTCCCTCGCTGTGTGTGAGTGTCCCTCCCTCGCTGTATGTGCGTGTCCCTCCCTCGCTGTGTGTGTGTGTGTGTGTGCGTGTGTTCCTCCCTCGCTGTGTATGTGTGTTCCTCCCTCACTGTGTGTGTGTGTGTCCCCGCGCTGTGTGTGCGTCTGTACCCTCTCGCTTTCTGAGCACATGTCCCACCCTCGCTGTGTCTGCGTGTTTCAACCTCGCTGTGCGTGTGTCCCTCCGTCGCTGTGTGTGAGCATGTCCCTCCCTCGCTGTGTGTGTGTGTGGCCCCACTCGCTTTGTGTGCGCGTGGCCCTTCCTCGTTGTTTGTGCATGTGTCCCCCCTCATTGGGTGTGCGCATGTCCCTCTCTTGCTTTGTATGTGTGTTTGTGCTTGCGCGTGTCTCTCCCTCGCGGTGTGTGCGTGTCTCCCTCTTGCTGTGTGAGTATGTGTGTCCCTGTTGTAGTGTATGTGAGTGTCCTTCCCTTGCTGTGAGTATGTGTGTCCCTCCCTTGCTATGTGTCTGCGTGTATCCCCTTAACTGTGTTTATGTGTTCGTGTCCCTCCCTTGCTTTGTGTACGTGAGTATGTGTGTCCCTCCCTCGCTATGTGTCTGCGTGTATCCCCTTAACTGTGTTTATGTGTGAGTGACCCTCCCTCGCTTTGTGTGTGTGTGTGTGTGTGTGTGTGTCCCTCCCACGCTTTGTGTGTGTCTGTGTGTGTGTGTGTGTGTCCCTCCCTTGCTTTTTGTGTATATCCCCCTCATTGTGTGTGCTCATCTCCCCTTGCTGTGTGAGTGCATGACCCCCTTGCTGTGAGTGAGTGTGTCCCTCCCTTGCTGTGTGTGAGCGTGTCCCTCCCTTGCTGTGAGTGAGCGTGTCCCTCCCTCGATGTGTGTGTGTGTGTCCCTCCCTCGCTCTGTGTGTGTGTGTGTATGTGTGTGTGTGTGTGTGTGTGTGTATGTATGTGTGTGTGTCCCTCCTTCGCTCTGTGTTTGTGTGTGTGTGTGTCCCTCCTTCGCTTTATGTGTGTTTGTGTGCGCGCGTGTGTGGTCCCACCCTCGCCGTCTGTATGTGTGTTTGTCCCTCCCTCACTGTGTATGTGTGTATATCCCCCTCATTGTGTGTGCTCATCTCCCCTTGCTGTGTGAGTGCATGACCCCCTTGCTGTGAGTGAGTGTGTCCCTCCCTTGCTGTGTGTGAGCGTGTCCCTCCCTTGCTATGAGTGAGCGTGTCCCTCCCTCGATGTGTGTGTGTGTGTGTCCCTCCCTCGCTCTGTGTGTGTGTGTGTGTGTGTGTATGTGTGTGTGTGTGAGACACGCAGGAGACACGCAGACATACGCACACACAAACACACAGTAAGGGAGGGACATGCACACACAGAGCAAGGGGTGTGTGTGTGGCCCTCTTGCTGAGAGTGTGTGTGCCCCTCTTGCAGTGTATGAGGGCATCCTCCCCTCGCTCTGTATATGTGTGTATGCGTATCACTCACTCACTGTGTGTCTGTGTGTCCCTCCCTCGCTGTGTGAGTATGTGTGTGGGCATGTCCCTCTCTCACTGTGTGCGCGTCGTCTTGCTGTGTGTGTCCCTCATGCTGTGTGTGTGTATGTGTGTGTGTCCCTCCCTCACTATGTGTGCGAGTCCTTCCCTCGTGTTTGTGCGCGTGTCCCTCCCTTGCTGTGTGTGTGCACGTGTCCCTCCCTCGCTGAGAGTGTGCGTGTCCCTCCCTTCGAGGTGTGTGTTCCTCCCTCGCTATAAGTGTACGTGTCCCTCCCTCGCTGTGAGTGTGCGTGACTCCCTCTTGCTGTGAGTATGTGGGTCCCTGTTGTAGTGAATGTGAGTGTCCTTCCCTCGCTCTTTGTGTGTGTGAGTATGTGTGTCCCTCCCTCGCTGTGTCTGCGTGTATCCCCTTAATTATCGCTGTGTGTGTGTTCCTCCCTCCCTGTATGTGCGCATGTCCCTCCCTCGCTGTGTGTGTGTGCGTGTCCCTCCCTCGCTGTGTGTGTGGGTGTCCCTCCCTCGCTGTGGGTGCGTGTGTGTGCCTCCCTTGCTGTGTGTGCGTGTCCCTGCCTTGCTGTGTGTGCGTGTCCCCCCTTCGAGGTGTGTGTTCCTCCCTCGCTGTAAGTGTACGTGTCCCTCCCTCGCTGTGAGTGTGCGTGACCCTCCCTCGCTGTGAGTGTGCATGTCCCTCCCTTGCTGTGAGTGTGCGTGTCCCTCCCTCGCTGTGTCTGCATGTCTTTCATTCTTGCAGTGTGTGTCCCTCCCTCACTGTCTGTGCGTGTCCCTCCCTCACTGTGTGTGAATGTGTCCTTCCTCCGCTGTGTGTGTGTGTCCCTCCCTCGATGTGTGTGAGCATGTCCCTCCCTCGCTGTGTGTGCGCGTGGCCCCACTCGCTGTGTGTGCGTGTGGCCCTCCCTCGCTGTGTGTGCATGTGTCCCCCCTCATTGGGTGTGCGCATGTCCCTCTCTTGCTCCGTATGTGTGTTTGTGTTTGTGTGTGTTTGTCCCTCACTGTGTGTGCATGCCCCTTCCTGGCTGTGTGTTCGTGTCCCTCTCTCGCTGTGTGTCTATAATATTGTGCTTGCGCGTGCCCCTCCCTCGCTGTGTGTGCGTGTCTCCCTCTTGCTGTGAGTATGTGGGTCCCTGTTGTAGTGTATGTGAGTGTCCTTCCCTCGCTCTTTGTGTGTGTGAGTATGTGTGTCCCTCCCTCGCTGTGTCTGCGTGTATCCCCTTAACTGTGTTTATGTGTGTGTCCCTCCCTCGCTGTGTGTGTGTGTGTGTGTGTCCCTCCCTTGCCTTTTGTGTATATCCCCTTCACTGTGTGTGCTCATCTCCCCTTGCTGTGTGAGTGCATGACCCGCTTGCTGTGTTTGCGTGTCCCTCCCTTGCTGTGTGTGAGCGTGTCCCTCCCTTGCTGTGTGTGAGCGTGTCCCTCCCTCGCTGTGTGTGAATGTGTCCTTCCCTCGCTTTGTGTGTGTGTGTGTGTGTGTGTGTGTGTGTGTGTGTGTCCCTCCTTCGCTTTATGTGTGTGTGTGTGTCCCTCCTTCGCTTTGTGTGTGTGTCCCTCCTTCGCTTTGTGTGTGTGTGCGAATCCATCCCTAGTGCTCGTGCCTGTCCGTCCCTTGCTGTGTGTGTGTGCGTGTCCCTCCCTCGTTGTGGGTGTCCCTCCCTCGCTGTGTGTGTGCGTGTGTGTGTGTGTGTGTGTGTGTGTGTGTCCCTCCCACGCTGTGTGTGTGTGCGTGTTCCTCCCTCGCTCCGTGTGTGTGTGTCCTTCCCTCGCAGTGTGTGTGTGTCTCTCCCTCGCTGTGAGTGTGCGTGTCCTTCCCTCGCTGTGTGTGAGTGTGTCCCTCCCTCGCTATGTGTGCGTGAACCTCCCTCGCTGTGTGTGAGTGTACCTCCCTCTCTGTGAGTGTGTGTCCCACCCTCGCTCTGTGTGTGTGTCCTTACCTCACTGTGTGTGTGTGTCACTCCCTCACTGTGTGTGTGTCCCTCCATCGCTCTGTGTGAGCATGTCCCTCCCTCGCTGTGTGTGTGCATGGCCTCACTCGCTTTGTGTGCGCGTGGCCCTTCCTCGCTGTGTCTGCATGTGTCCCCCCTCATTGGGTGCGCACATGTCCCTCTCTTGCTCTGTATGTGTGTTTGTGCTTGAGCGTGTCCCTCCCTCGCTGTGTGTGCGTGTCTCCCTCTTGCTGTGTCCCTGTTGTAGTGTATGTGTGTGTCCTTCACTTGCTGTGTGTATGTGAGTAGGTGTGTCCCTCCCTCGCTGTGTGTTTGCGTGTATCCCCTTAACTGTGTTTATGTGTGCGTGTCCCTCCCTCGCTGTTTATATCCCCCTCGCTGTGTGTCCTCATCTCCCCTTGCTGTGTGAGTGCATGACCCCCTTGCTCTGTGTGAGCGTGTCCGTCCCTCGCTGTGTGCGCGTGTCCCTCCCTCGCTGTGTGTGTGTGTGCGCGTGTCCCTCCCTCGCTGTGTGTGTGCGTGTCCCTCCCTCGCTGTGTGTGCGAGTCCCTCCCTCGCTGTGTGTGCGTGTCCCTCCCTCAGTGTGTGTGTGTCCCTCCCTCGCTGTGTTTGTGTGTGTCCCTCCCTCGCTGTGTTTGTGTGGGTCCCTCCCTCCCTCCTTGTGCGTGAGGGTCCCACCCTCGCTTTGTGCGTGTGGTTCCCTCCCTTGCTGTGCGTGCGTGTCCCTCCCTTGCTGTGCGTGCGTGTCCCTCCCTTCCTGTGCGTGTGTGTCCCTCCCTTGCTGCATGTTTGTGTCCCTCCCTTGCTGTGTGTGTGTGTCCCTCCCTTGCTGTGTGTGTGTGTGTGTCCCTCCCTCGCTGTGTGTGTGTCCCTCCCTCGCTGTGTGTGTTTCCCTCCCTCGCGGTGTGTGTGTGTCCCTCCCTCGCTGTGTGTGTGTGTTCCTCCCTCGCTGTGTGTGTGTGTGTGTCCCTCCCTCGCTGTGTGTGTATGTGTGTGTGTTTCTCCCTCGCTGTGTGTTTGTGTGTCCCTCCCTCGCTGTGTGTGTGTGTGTCCCTCCATCGCTGTGTGTGTGTGTGTGTGTGTGTCCCTCCCTCGAAGTGTGTGTGTGTCCCTCCCTCGCTGTGTGTGTGTTCCTACCTCCCTGTATGTGCGCGTGTCCCTCCCTCGCTGTGTGTGTGTGCGTGTCCCTCCCTCGCTGTGTGTGTGGGTGTCCCTCCCTTGCTGTGTGTGCGTGTCCCTGCCTTGCTGTGTGTGCGTGTCCCCCCTTCGAGGTGTGTGTTCCTCCCTCGCTGTGTGTGTGTGTGCGTGTCCCTCCCTCCCTGGCTATGCGTGTGTGAGTATGTCCCTCCCTGGCTATGTGTGTGTGTGTGTGTGTGTGTGTCTCCCTCGCTGGGAGTGTGTGTGTCTCTCACTCGGTGTGTGTGTGTGTGTGTCCCTCCCTCGCTGTGTGTGTGTGTGTTTCCCTCCCTCCCTCATTGTGTGTGAGTGTCCCTGCCTCGCTATGTGTGTGTGTGTGCGTGTCCCTCCCTCGCTATGTGTGTGTGTGTGCGTGTCCCTCTCTCGCTGTGTGTGTGTGTGTCCCTCCATCGCTGTGTGTGTGTGTGTGTGTGTGTGTGTGTGTCCCTCCCTCGCTGTGTGTCTGTTTTCCTCCCTCGCTGTGTGTGTGTTCCTCCCTCCCTGTATGTGCGCATGTCCCTCCCTCGCTGTGTGTGTGTGCGTGTCCCTCCCTCGCTGTGTGTGTGGGTGTCCCTCCCTCGCTGTGTGTGCGTGTGTGTGCCTCCCTTGCTGTGTGTGCGTGTCCCTGCCTTGCTGTGTGTGCGTGTCCCCCCTTCGAGGTGTGTGTTCCTCCCTCGCTGGGTGTGTGTGTGTGTGTGTGTCCCTCCCTCGCTGTGTGTGTGGGTGTGTGTGTGTGTCCCTCACTCGCTGTGTGTGTGTGTCCCTCCCTCGCTGTGTGTGTGTGTGTGTTCCCTCCCTCGCTGTGTGTGTGTGCGTGTCCCTCCCTCGCTGGGAGTGTGTGTGTCTCTCACTCGGTGTGTGTGTGTGTGTGTGTCCCTCCCTCGCTGTGTGTGTGTGTGTGTGTCCCTCCCTTCCTCATTGTGTGTGAGTGTCCCTGCCTCGCTTTGTGTGTGTGTGTGTGCATGTCCCTCCATCGCTATGTGTGTGTGTGTGCGTGTCCCTCTCACGCTGTGTGTGTGCCTGTCCCTCCCTCGCTGTGTGTGTGCGTGTCCCTCCCTCGCTGTGTGTGTGCGTGTCCCTCCCTCGCTGTGTGTGTGCTTGTCCCTCCCTCGCTGTGAGTGTGCGTGTCCCGCCCTCGCTGTGTGTGTGCGTGTCCCTCCCTCGCTGTGATTGTGCGTGTCCCTCCCTCGCTGTGTTTGTGCGTGTCCCTCCCACGGTGTGTTTGTGCGTGTCCGTCCCTCGTTGTGTTTGTGTGTGCGCGTGTCCCTCCCTCGCTGTGTGTGCATTTCCTACCTCACTGTGTGTGTGTCCCTCCTTCGCTATGTGTGTGTCCCTCCCTCGCAGTGTGTGTGTACCTCCCTCGCTCTGTGTGTGTGTGTCCCTCCCTCGCTGTGTGTGTGTGTGTGTGGGTGTGTGTGTGTGTCCCTCACTCGCTGTGTGTGTGTGTGTGTGTCCCTCCCTCGCAGTGTGTGTGTTTGTGTGCATTCCCTCCCTCGCTGTGTGTGCGTGTCTCTCCCTCCCTGGCTATGTGTGTGTGTGTATGTCCCTCCCTGGCTATGTGCGTGTGTGTGTGTGTTTGTCTCGCCCTCGCTGTGAGTGTGTGTCTCTCACTCGGTGTGTGTGTGTGTGTGTGTGTGTGTGTGTGTGTGTGTGTGTCCCTCCCTCGCTGTGTGTGTGTGTGTGTGTGTGTCCCTGACTCCCTCACGGTGTGTGCGTGTCCCTCCCTCGCTGTGTGTGCCTGTCCCTCCCTCGCTGTGTGTGTGCGTGTTCCTCCCTCGCTCTGAGTGTGTGTGTCCTTCCCTCGCAGTGTGTGTGTGTGTGTCCCTCGCTGTGAGTGTGCGTGTCCTTCCCTCGCTGTGTGTGAGCGTGTCCCTCCCTCGCTGTGTGTGCGTGAACCTCCCTCGCTGTGTGTGAGTGTACCTCCCTCTCTGTGAGTGTGTGTCCCACCCTCGCTCTGTGTGTGTGTCCTTCCCTCACTGTATATGTGTGTCCCTCCCTCACTGTGTGTCTGTCCCTCCGTCGCTATGTGTGAGCATGTCCCTCCCTCGCTGTGTGTGTGCGTGGCCTCACTCGCTTTGTGTGCGCGTGGCCCTTCCTCGCTGTGTGTGCATGTGTCCCCCCTCATTGGGTGCGCACATGTCCCTCTCTTGCTCTGTATGTGTGTTTGTGCTTGAGCGTGTCCCATCTCGCTGTGTGTGCGTGTCTCCCTCTTGCTGTGTCCCTGTTGTAGTGTATGTGAGTGTCCTTCCCTTGCTGTGTGTATGTGAGTATGTGTGTCCCTCCCTCGTTGTGTGTCTGCGTGTATCCCCTTAACAGTGTTTATGTGTGCGTGTCCCTCCCTCGCTTTTTGTGTATATCCCCCTCACTGTGTGTCCTCATCTCTCCTTGCTGTGTGAGTGCATGACCCCCTTGCTCTGTGTGAGCGTGTCCCTCCCTCGCTGTGTGTGAGCGTGTCCCTCCCTCGCTGTGTGTGCGCGTGTCCCTCCCTCGCTGTGTGTGTGCGTGTCCCTCCCTCGCTGTGTGTGCGTGTCCCTCCCTCGCTGTGTGTGCGTGTCCCTCCCTCAGTGTGTGTGTGTCCCTCCCTCGCTGTGTTTGTGTGTGTCCCTCCCTCGCTGTGTTTGTGTGGGTCCCTCCCTCGCTTTGTGCGTGAGTGTCCCACCCTCGCTTTGTGCGTGTGGTTCCCTCCCTCGCTGTGTGTGTGTGTCCCTCCCTCGCTGTGTGTGTATGTGTTCCTCCCTCGCTGTGTGTATGTGTGTCCCTCCCTCGCTGTGTGTGTGTCCCCCCATCGCTGTGTGTGTGTGTGTGTGTGTGTGTCCCTCCCTCGCTGTGTGTGTTTCCCTCCCTCGCTGTGTGTGTTAATCCCCCCCTGTATGTGCGCGTGTCACTCCCTCGCTGTGTGTGTGTGCGTGTCCCTCCCTCGCTGTGTGTGTGGGTGTCCCTCCCTCGCTGTGTGTGCGTGTGTCCCTCCCTTGCTGTGTGTGCATGTCCCTGCCTTGCTGTGTGTGCGTGTCCCCCCGTCGAGGTGTGTGTTCCTCCCTCGCTGTGTGTGTGTGTGTGTGTGTCCCTCCCTCGCTGTGTGTGTGCGTGTGTGTATCCCTCCCTCGCTGTGTGTGTGGGTGTGTGTGTGTGTCCCTCACTCGCTGTGTGTGTGTGTCCCTCCCTCGCTGTGTGTGTGAGTGCGTTCCCTCCCTCGCTGTGTGTGTGTGCGTGTCCCTCCCTCCCTGGCTATGTGTGAGTGAGTATGTCTCTCCCTGGCTATGTGCGTGTGTGTGTGTGTCTCTCCCTCGCTGGGAGTGTGTGTGTCTCTCACTCGGTGTGTGTGTGTGCCCCTCCCTCGCTGTATTTGTGTGTGTGTGTGTCCCTCCCTCCCTCATTGTGTGTGAGTGTCCCTGCCTCGCTATGTGTGTGTGTGTGCGTGTCCCTCCCTCGCTATGTGTGTGTGTGTGTGCGTGTCCCTCTCTCGCTGTGTGTGTGCCTGTCCCTCCCTCGCTGTGTGTGTGCGTGTCCCTCCCTCGCTGTGTGTGTGCGTGTCCCTCCCTCGCTGTGTGTGTGTGTGTCCCTCCGTCGCTATGTGTGAGCATGTCCCTCCCTCGCTGAGTTTGTGCGTGTCCCTCCCTCGC